>NC_086106.1:2842500-3142500 GCF_963921235.1 Mobula hypostoma
GGTTCCGGAATGCGAGGAAGCGGTGGGACCGCACGTATTTGGAGTTTGCTCGTGAGATGCAAACATATTGTGAGCGTTGGTGCGCCTCGAAAGGGGTAGAGGGGGATTATGACAGACTGCTGCAGCTGATTCTGATTGAGCAGTTTAAAGGTTGTGTCCCTGAGGGTATGAGACCCTACCTCGATGAGAAAGAGGCAGCCACGTTAGCCGCAACTGCTAAGTTAGCGGATGAGTATGCGTTGACGCATAAAATGAAGGTTGCCCCGAATAAAGGCTACCAGAAGGGTAGTCAGGACGGCGGGGAGAGTCCGCCGGAAAAGTCAGAAAGTAAGCCGGGGACTAGTGGAAAGGATAAGGTAGACCGGGAGCAGTCTGGTAGGAAGTCTCCTGGGGTCGTCTGTTATAATTGTGGGAAAGTCGGACACTTTGCGTCCAGGTGCTTTGCCCCAAGGAAGGAGACGGGGAAAGGAAAAGCGGAAATTTTGAATGGCTGTATTGAGCTGTTAAGCGAACCGCTAGGGAAGGACAGGTCTGAAAAAGTCCAGGAAGGACGCGAGAGGTTTATCTCGGCCGGATTGGTGTCAGTGAAGGAGGGGTTAAAACCAGTTCCAGTGCGGATCTGGAGAGACACGGGAGCGTGTCAGTCACTAATACTGAAGAGTGTATTAGAGTTTAGCTCAGAGACCCAGACTGGGGAGGTAGAGGTCAAAGGTGTTGGGGAAGGGACAGAGTCAGTCCCTTTGCACCAGATACACTTACAGAGCAACCTGGTCTCTGGACTAGTCACGATCGGGGTGAGGTCCGAATTACCGATGAAAGACGTGGAAGTCTTGCTCGGTAATGACATCGCCGGAGGAATCGTGTTCCCAGTCGGGAGATTGACAGGTCAGCCTGCCAGCATTGAGGCCCCGCCCGCGATAGTGAATTTAGCTGAAACATTTTTGCCAACCTTGTACGAGAAGGGGGTAGAAAATGGAAAGAAAGAGGGTAGTGAGACAAGTGGTAGTGAGGGAGCTGGGACAGACGTAGCAGTAGCCGGGAAAGAATTTGTGCAGACGCAGGAGCGAGACGAGGGGCTGATGGTTTTTGCCGAGACCGCTCTCTCTGACACAGCCTTGACAAGGGAACTAGTAGGCTATTGTGCGGATGAGGAAGTGCTAAGGAAGAAAGGGAAATCAAGTACAGTACCCGCAGATGAGGAATGGGGGGTGGTGCAAAAGAGTTATGGGGATGAGGTTTTTAACATGGCCCACGAGGTACCCCCCGGTGGACATCTTGCGGTGCTGGAGGAAACAGTTGGTGGAATCATGAAAGAGATTTACCGGCTGCCCAGGGGGAAAAATGTTATTGATCATGACCGACGCGAACTGAGACGGTCACCGGCTTTTGATATGCTAACAAACCTGGTCGGTGTTAGCGTGGAAATCAATGAAGCTAGGGGCCCCCTGCTAAGAGAAAAAAACCATTTTGAAAAGATTAGGATGGGATCGGTCAGATGGGAGAAGGCTATTGTTTTGGCCAGGTCTACTGATAAGATCTCTCCCTTAATCCCCGAAGGAGTAATTAAACGACTCGCACCCATGTGTTTGATTGTCCCGAGGAAATGCAAAGAACTGGGACGTTGGGTGATTGTGGTTACAATAGGGCAGCCAAGTAAACAACACCCATATTTTTTGAGTAATTCAGTGACTAAAGGGCTGATGAACACAGAGGTGTGTATTGGCAATTTAATACGGCTGTCTGAAGCCAGTTTGAGAGTGAACCTTGAAAAAAATGAATTCGGCCACACGAGGGTCACTTACCTGGGAATTGTGGTGACACAGGGGCAGCTGGCAGTGATGCAAGCTACAGTGCAGGCTATCGCTGACCTCCCAACCCCGACAGACAAGAGGGCCCTCAGAAGGCTCTTGGAGATGGTGGGGTACTGCAGGAAGTTTTGCAATAACTCTGCGGTCAATACCCGTCCCCCTCCTACTAAGCCCTTGCGAGAGAAAACTGAGTCGGAATGGGACGACCCTTGTTGTTGTGGTCCGGGACAAAACCAAATGAGAGGTTACATTGGTCGCAATTCATCAGTGTTTTTGGCCACTATGAAGTTTGCTGAGTTGGAGCCTGGTCTAAGGGATTATTAATAACACGTGTAAAAGGAACAGAAAATGTGATGACTGTCTGTCAAGGTGTTGACAGCTTCAAATTCTCTGTATTAGCTAAATAACTGTTAAAGATGTATATTGTGTATGTATCAGATAATGTAGTCATGTTTGTAATTTTTACCTCCCGGTAAAAATCCTTAAAGGGGGGAAGTGTTACGAGAATACACATAAAATTAAGATGTTTGCTGGCCTGGGCTAGCATCAGTGGCATCAGCAATTGGTCTGCCACCTGCCCTCAGGGGAAGGAGAGATAAGGAACAATGGAGCAGCGTCTGGAGATGTGTAATGAAGGGACGTGGGAGAGAGAGCTGTCTGGAGCGGCTCCCCCTTTGAACCCTGAACTGTTTGAAGTGATGGACAGGCGATACCCCAGCAGCGGGATAAAAAGGGACAGGTTCGCTAAGACGGGGACACACGCCACCCGAGGTAACGAGACCCTGGAAGCGGTGCGCCTCTCACGAGTGGGTGAGAAGTGCCAGACAACGACAAGGGTGGAAAGGTACGATCAGCGGGAACCCGGTGTGTGTCCGCCCTTGCCTGGGTGCCGGGTTCACTGCAGAGGATCGACCGCATCTGGAGGAGGGGTCACAGTCGGTGACCTCAGGTGACATCACCAAGGACCCGCCCAAAAGCTGTTTGTGAGCCATCTCGCTGGTCTGTGAGTGAAGCAGTGTTCTGAATGATCAGTTGCTCCTATTCTATCTCTCTCTTCCCCCACGTTGTCCATCGCCATGGCAACGATTACTGCGAACTACTAACTGGACTGAACTTTGAGTCATTTTGAAATTGGTCATTTACCCCTAGACAACGATAGAGCTTGACTGATGCTGTTATCTTACTTCTGTGCACATGTGTGTTTATCATCACTGAACTGTTGCATTTATTATCCTTTCGATTACTGTGTTGCTTGTTTCTTTAATAAAACTTTCTTAGTTCTAGTACTCCAGACTCCAACTGAGTGATCCATTTCTGCTGGTTTGGCAACCCAGTTACGGGGTACGTAACACTATACCGATCTATATATAAACTTTGAATAGATATTACCATGACACAGAAGGAAAACATGTAAGCAAATATAATTATAACCAATACAGAGGAAGGATTTTTTGTATATTTTGGCAAAAGAAAAAGCAGATCCCAAAAATGAATAAAGTAAAACAATATATAAAAAGAACATTTACAATGATAATACAAAGTGACCACTGCACAACATCTGATGAAAACTAGACTACATTGCCATCATTATCTTTCATATCAGATTTTCATCAACCATGTTCTGCATCTCACACTTGCAACATGCTTTTTCGCCTTTTATTCATTTTCCTGTTATTTTAACACCTCCAGGCAGATCATCATCATTATGTGCTGTGTCAAATGACATGGGCGATCATGGTCTTTCCATGACCATGATTGCTCTTGGCAAATTTTTCTACTGAAGTGGTTTGCCATTGCCTTCTGGGCAGTGTCTTTACAAGACGGGTGACCCCAGCCATTATCAATACTCTTCAGAGATTGTCAACCTGGCATCAGTGCTGTTATGCACCAGCTACTCATACGACCATCCACCCCCTGCTCCTATGACTTCATGGGACCCTAATCAATACTCTTCATAAGAACATAAGAAACAAGAGCAGGAGTCAGCCATCTGGCCCGTCTAGCCTGCTCCGCCATTCAATAAGATCATGGCTGATCTGGCCATGGACTCATCTCCACCTACCTGCCTTTTCCCCATAACCCTTAATTCCCTACTATGCAAAAATCTATCCAACCTTGTCTTAAATATATTTACTGAGGTAGCCTCCACTGCTTCATCAGGCAGAGAATTCCACAGATTCACCACTCTCTGGGAAAAGCAGTCTCTCCTCACCTCCATCCTAAATCTACTCTCACGAATCTTAAGGCTACGTCCCCTAGTTCTAGTCTTACCTACCAGTGGAAACAACTTTCCTGCCTCTAACTTATCCATCCCTTTCATAATGTTATATGTTTCTATAAGATCTCCTCTCATTCTTCTGAATTCCAGCGAGTACAGTTCCAGGAGACTCAATCTCCCCTCATAGTCTAACACATCATCTCTAGATTTAATCTGGTGAACCTCCTCTGCACCACCTCCACAGCCAGTATATCCTTCCTCAAGTAAGGAACTGCACGCAATACTCCAGGTGCAGCCTCACCAGTATACAGTTGCAGCATAACCTCCCTGCTCTTAAATTCAATCACAGCAGCATGCTGCAATTTTTTAACCAAATAAATAATCTGATTTTCCATTTTTTCCTCCAAAGAGGATGACCTCGCATTTACCAACATTGTACTCCAATTGCCAGACCCTTGCCCAATCACTTAACCTATCTATATCTCTCTGTAGACTCTCCCTATCCTCTGCACAATTTGCTTTTCCACTCAATTTAATGTCACCAGAAAACTCAGATACATTCAGTCCTCTCTTTCAGATCGTTAATATATATCGTGAACAGTTGCGGGCCCAGCACTGACCCCTACAGCATACCACTCACCACTGATTGCCAACCAGAGTGACACCCATGTACACCAACTCTCTGCTTTCTATTAGTTAACCAATCCTCTATCCACGCTAATACATCACCCCAGCTCTACACTTCCTTATCTTATGGATAAATCTTTTATGCGGCACCTTATCAAACATCTTCTGGAAAACCAAGTAAATAACATCCATCTGTTCGCCTTGTCCCGTACCCCGTGACGGGAATAAAGAACCAGCAGAGATGGAAAACACCTTGGAGTCCAGTATTGCTAATAACTAATAATATTTATTAATAACTACGCAATAAAGTAAAATAAAAGTAAATAAGTCAAACAGGTTAGTAATGATTTTATATATATATATAAGTACATAAGTGTGGAAATATATGTAGATGAAAAACCAAGTTTCTTTAAGTCTAGGGGTAAAAAGATGTTGAGTAAAGTTCAGTTCAGTTCGTGGTATTTAGTTGAATAGCAATGGAGAGAGAGAGGAGAGAGGAGAGAGAGAGAGACAGAGGAGAGAGAGAGAGAGAGAGAGAGGAGAGAGAGAGAGGAGAGAGAGAGGAGAGAGAGAGAGCGAGGAGAGAGAGAGAGCGAGGAGAGAGAGAGAGCGAGGAGAGAGAGCGAGGAGAGAGAGAGAGGAGAGAGAGAGAGAGGGGAGAGAGAGAGAGAGAGGTCTTCAGGTGAGCTGTTGCCATCGATCTTCTCGTTGTCCTCCGAAATCCTTTACAAGTCACCGACTGTGACTTAACAAGGGGGACTGGTTTTCCTGTGGTGGAGCTATCATCCCAGCAAGGGTGGACACAAAGACAACTCCCCACCAGTCAACCCCTTCTTCACTGGAAGAGCAATTGGATCAATCCGCCTGATCAATCCTCCAAAACCCACTTTCTCCGCGGGCACAACAATGCTCATTCAGTGTCCAGATCATATGTCTGAGGTCTGTATCATCTGACCTCCTATTTATCTCGCCATGCTGAGCATCACCTGTCATTCAAAGAGTCCCTCCTTCTTTTGTCTGCGAGGACATGCAAGCAGACAACAAGTCCTTGAAAGTAACATGAATAATGTGCTGTCGGTCACCATAGCAACCTTGAGCGGCTCAGTGTTATCTCCAAAGTAAAACCCCAAAGTCACCTCCTGTGCCCCTGACGTGACAGTCCGTCAATCTTCATCTCTCTCTCTTTTCAAAACAAACCATCGATGATAAATAACTCTCTCTGTCTCTCTTCAAACAGTTAATAGGGGTACTCCTGGATCCCCTCACACCCTCTATCTACTGCACTTGTTATATCCTCAAAGAACTCCAGTAAGTTTGTCAAACAGGACTTGCCTTTGCTGAATCCATGCTGCGTCTGCCTGATGGATCCATTTCTTTCCAGATGCCTCGCTATTTCTTTTTTTAATGATAGCTTCAAGCATTTTCTCAACTACAGATGTTAAACCAACTAGCCTATTGTTGACCTGCCTTTTACCTACATCCTTTTTTGAACAGTGGCGTGACATTTGCCGTCTTCCAATCCACCGAGACCTGCCCGGAGTCCAGAGAATTTTGGTAATTATCACCAAGGCCTCTACTATAACTTCTGCAATTCATTTCAGTACCTTGGGATGCATTCCATCAAGACCAGGGGACTTATCTATCTTTAAGCCCACGTTTGCTCAGCACTACCTCTTTAGTGATAGCTATTATATCGAGGTTCTCACGTCCCATCACATCCACAATATCTCTCTTTGGCATGTTAGACGTGTCTTCCACTGTGAAGCCCAACACAAGATAGTCATCCAAAACCTCTGCCATTTCCTCATTACCCAATATCAATTCCCCCTTCTTGCCTTCCAAACGACCTACATTCACATTAGCCACCCTTTTCCGCTTTATATAATTATAAAAACTCTTTACTGTCCGTTTTTATATTTTGAGCCAGTTTATTTTCACAATCTATCTTCCCTTTCTTTATTACTCTCTTAGTGGTTCCTTGCTGCTTTTTAAAGTTTTCCCAATCTTCCAGTTTCCCACTACTCTTGACAACTTTGTACGCACGAGCTTTTAGTTTGATGCCTTCTTTTATTTCCTTAGTTATCCAAAGCTGGCTCTCCCCACCCTTACTGTCCTTGCCTTTAACTAGAATGTACTAGTGAAAAATGTCTTTGAAAGTCTTCCGCTGTTCCTCAATCATCCCACTTGTAGCCTGTGTTCCCTGTCTACACTAGCCAAATCCTCCCTCAATCCACTGTCATCTCCATTGTTTAGGCATAATACATTGGTTTTAGATCAAACTATTGCACCCTCCATTTGTATGAGAAATTCAATCATACAATGATCACTCTTTCCAAGAGGATCTCTAACTACAAGATCACTAATTTTACCTGTCTCATTCCACAGGACCAGTTCTAAGATAGCACTTTCCCTTGTAGATTCAGTAACATGTTTTCAAGGAAGCCATCATGGATACATTCTATGAAGACCTCCTCAAGACTGCCTCAACCAACTTGATTCACCCGACTAATGTGCAAGTTAAAGTCCCCCACGATAACTGCTGTTTCATGACTCAAATATTTCTCTGTTTATTGCCCATACCACTGTAATGTTATTATTCTGTGGCTGATAGACAACTCCCATCAGTAATTTTTTTCCCTTTGCTATGGTAAAGTTTAAGGGAAAGGGGGATTCTCAAGCTTCCTGTAAACAATGAATTAAGTACCGATTATGTCTGTGACTGCAGTGTGTTTGAATAATGTCTCACAGCTGCCTTCTTTGGAGCAAGATGATTAAAGTTCGCCCAGATCTACATAGGTGTCTCTGGGCTTTTCACACCTTTTGATTTTGACAAAAAGCAGTACGTGATGGAAATTAGATAGAACACTCCTTTCTTAATTAAAGCATAAATTTGACGGATGTTCTTATCTTTGTAATTAAGTTGTGGTTCCAGCAAACCAGGTAGAACATTCTTTTCTTTAATTAAGGTGGCTGGAGTGTCCAACAAATTGATTGTACTTTTGTATCAATAGTCCATTGACTTGACCCAAATAGTTACCAAACTGATTGTTCTCTGAATCAATAGTCCATTGACTTGACCAGAATGGTTATCAAACTAATTGTTCTTTATAACTTTGGCCTTATAACTTCTGACAATTCTGACATCGGGCAGTGAACTTGTAGAACCGCCGGAGAGATGAGAAAGGGTCTCTCCCTGATGTCGGATCCAAGTTCACTCACCGGCTAAGCGCGAAGAAATAAACGGGTGAAAAGTTAAGTAACGATCTTTTTGTGCTGTCATTATTTGATCCAGCAAATTTGCGTTTACATTTATTCCTAATATGTATCCAGACGGATTCAACATTCTGCTCCTTAGATCTTCTATCGTCTCTCACTATCGCCCCGATCTCATCTTTAATTAAGAGCGCTACCCCACCTCCCTTACCTTCCTGTCTATCCTTCCGTATTACCTGATACTCTTACATATTTAATTCCCAGTCCTCTCCACCTTGAAACCACGTTTTTGTAATGGTCAATATATCATAACCTTTTGAACTGATTTGTGCCACAAGTTCACTGACCTTGTTTTGAATACTACTCCAAATTGTTGAAACCACCCCCTCCTATTTAGATTAAAGCCCTAGTTATGCGTTTTGCTGGGATCCAGGTCCCGTCACGGTTCAGATGGAGCCTGTCCCATTGGAACAGCTCCCTCCTTCCCCAATACTAATGCCAATTTCCCATTCATTCAAACCCACTTCTTCCACAACAATCCTTGAGCCATGCATTTAACTCTCTAATCTTCTTGATCCAATGCCAATTTGCACATGGCTCAGGTAGTAATCCAGAGATTACCACCTCTTGGTTCTGCTTTTTAATTTAGTCCCTAGCTGCTCAAATTCCCTCAGCAGAACCTCTTACCTATGTTGTTGGTATCCTGAATCTTTCCCCTCCCACTGCAAATTCCTCTGCAGGTCAGATCAGAGATTGTCTGCCTGGTGTCAGTGGTCACATAACCAGGACTTGTGATGTGCACCAGCTACTCATACAACTATCCACCACCTGCTCCCATGGCTTCACATGACCCTGATTCCTGGGGGGGCGGGGGGGGTCAGTCTCATCTACAACATTTGCTGGAAATACAAATCACATAGAGGAAGCAAATATGGGCAAGCACATGCTATCTATCCATGAAACATACATGCTTCAGGTTGAGGCTCTCCGGTGGTCAGGATCAACCATTGATGTTATGTCCTAACTACCTCGTTCAGTCGATACGCAAGCCAAGCAGTACAATGTGAAGAGCAAGCTGTTACATGCTTCAATAAGATTCAAAGTAAACTAATTATCAAAATACATTTATGTCACCATACACAATCCCCAGATTTATTTTCTTGTGAGCATTCTCAGTAAACACAAGACACACAACAGAATCAAAGAATGACTGTCCCCTCCATCCAATGTGCAAAAGACAACAAACTGAGCAAATATGAAAACATAAATAAAAAATAAATATTAATATCAAGAATATGGGATGAAGAGTCCTTGAAAGTGAGTCTATAGTTTATGGGGACATTTCAGTGATGGGGTGAGTGAAGTTGGGAGGAGTTATCCCTTCTGGATCAAGAGTCTGATGGTTGAGGGGTAACAACTGTTCCTGAACCTGGTGGTGCAAGTCCTGAGGCTTCTGTACCATCTTCCATCAACCATCAGGCAACAGTGAGAACAGAGCATGGCCTGGGTGGTGGGGGTCCCTGATAATGGATGCTGTTTCCTTTAACAGCTTTTAATGCAGCTGTGCTCATTGGTGGGGAGGACTTTACTCATGATGGGCCATGTCTGCAGCTTTTTGTTGGATTTTCCATTCAATGGCGTTGGTGATGCAACCAGTTAATTTATCCTCCACCACACATCTATAGAAGTTTGTCAAAGTTTTAGATGACGTCTGAATCTTCATAAACTTCTAAGAAAGTAGACACTGCCATGCTTTGTTCGTAATGGCACTTACATGCTGGCCCCAGGACAGATATAACTTCAATAACTTCAATCATAACTTTCATATGAAGAAAGACTGGATGAACTGGGCTTGTACTCGTTGGAATTCAGAAGATTGAGGGGGGATCTGATTGAAACGTATAAGATCCTAAAGGGATTGGACAGGCTAGATGCAGGAAGATTGTTCCCGATGTTGGGGAGGTCTAGAACGAGGGGTCACAGTTTGAGGATAGAGGGGAAGCCTTTTAGGACCGAGGTTAGGAAAAACTTCTTCACACAGAGAGTGGTGAATCTGTGGAATTCTCTGCCACAGCAAACTGTTGAGGCCAGTTCATTAGCTATGTTTAAAAGGAAGTTAGATATGGCCCTTGTGGCTACAGGGGTCAGGGGGTATGGAGGGAAGGCTGGGTTCTGAGTTGGATGATCAGCCATGATCATAATAAATGGCGGTGCAGGCTCGAAGGGCCGAATGGCCTACTCCTGCACCTATTTTCTATGTTTCTATGTTTCTATGGTTGAATCTTTGAATATCATGATTTTGAACTACTCTGTGGAATCAAAACCACCTGCAGGGTTTTTGGAAAATATTCAAGGTGGTACATGTGTGCTACTACACTATAACTAGGAAATTATTTGCAGTAAGGTGCTGCCTGTAATGTCAAACCAACCCATAGCTGTCACTTGAAAACAATTCAAAACAGCTGAGAAACTAAGCCAGGGTAAACGACACTACGTGACTCACACCGAAAAAAACTAAGTTCCAAATCAATAAAGGTAGATTTGATCCTTTATTACGAAAGCAGCAAAAACAAAGGATAAAAATCTAACAAATTAAATTAGCGATAAAAGTCTTAGCATTCAAATCAGCATAACTAAGCGTTCTAATTAGCAATATAACTAAGCAATACTAAATGTAATTAGCGGGCAGAATAAATTAGCATTCCAATTAACTGTTAAATACGGGCCGTGGACAATTTGATGAAGGTGGACGTGAAAGCACAGAGGAACATCTGGAAATATTTCTGAAACACTCGTTCGCTGCTGTCGTTACTGTGTGGTCAGGAATCTTTTGGAGGGTAGACCTCAAAATCCCCGGCTTTGCCTGCTGTAGGCGACCAAGAAGGAGGTCGAATCGTTCGGATAGTGATAGCGCTCAGTACTCGGTGTCGGAGAGCTGATCAGAGCTCGAAGTTTTCAGATGACTCAGTCGGACCGTGGTCGGGTATGGCAGGGAGAGTTTTTCTTCCACCTCTCCATCTGCGTGAGACGTGGGACATTTGAGAGTCTTTGAACTTTTACTGTGCTCATGGAGTTCTTCATCAAGTTATGGTATTGTTGCACTGTTGTAACTACAGGTGTCCCCCGCTTTTCGAACGTTTGCTTTACGAAACTTCACTGTTAGGAAGACCTACATTAGTACCCCGTTTTCGCTTTCAGAAGGTGTTTTCACTGTTACGAAAAAAAAATTCAGCGCACGATAAAAAATCAGCGCACGATAAAAGGCAGCGCGCCCCAAGCAGCCGCTCTCCGCCGGATTCGGAACTGCTTTGCTTTAACACGTGCCTGTGAGCAGCCATTTGCAAGATGAGTTCTATGGTATCAGAAAAGCCTGAAAGAGCTCATAAGGGTGTTACACTTACGGTAAAACTAGACATAATTAAGCGTTTTGATCGTGGTGAACGAAGTAAGGACAAAAACAACAGGAATTCTGCAGATGCTGGAAATTCAAGCAACACACATCAAAGTTGCTGGTGAACGCAGCAGGCCAGGCAGCATCTGTAGGAAGAGGTGCAGTCGACGTTTCAGGCCGAGACCCTTCGTCAGGTCTCGGCCTGAAACGTCGACTGCACCTCTTCCTACAGATGCTGCCTGGGCTGCTGCGTTCACCAGCAACTTTGATGTGTGTTGCTTGAAGTAAGGACAATGTGAGTTTGGATTGTGGAAGCTGACAAACATGATGTTGAAGAGGTTTTGGCATCCCATCACCAAGAACTGACAGATGAGGAGCTGATGCAATTGGAAGAAAAAAAAGGATAACAATCGAAACCGAATGAGTAATGATAAAGTACGACTTTAATTTTGAAAGGGTATGTCGGTTTAGGGGATATTTGCAGGATGGTTTGAGTTCTTACTAAAGAACTGCGTGATAGAAAAATGTGCGAGGCTCAGCAGTCAAGCAAGCCTTCCACATCAGCCACAGCAGACGACGAACCTCGACCTTCGACATCGAGGGGGGCAGAGATAGAAGAAGATGAGCTGCCTGCTCTAATGGAAACAGGTGACGAGATGACACCCCAGTGTCCCACCACCCCAACCCCCAGGCCACGGACAGATACGCATTCGCGGAGAATGCAAAGGTAGCCGGGAGGCACACAGCACATCTTTAAGAAAAAGGTCGAAATAAACATGCTAATTAATTAGGTGCCGCCGACACATAATTGTCGGTCCAGATCAGAGACGACGCAATCGGAAATCGGCACTGATCTGGGCCGACAATTACAGGCGGCACCTAATTAATTAGCATGTTTATTTCGGCTTTTTTCTTAAAGATGTGCTGTGTACCTCCCAGCTACCACTGGACCCCTGCGTTCTTCGCGGCAATGTATCGCTTAGCGGCCTGGAGGGTGGGGGTCACTGCACCACCCAACCTGCAATGACTCAGTCTAACACACCATCATCAGTGTGCTCGCTCTCTTCCCGATTCCCGTGATACTACACTGTACATACATTATTTCTACTTTATATAGGCTGTGTATTTTTACGTGTTATTCGGTATGATTTGGCAGCTTCATAGTTTAAAGGTTACTGGAGAGAGTGTTCTTGCCAACAGCACTTGCGTGAGATTTTCGCTACGGAGAACAGTTCAGTAATGATTGTGGAAAAGTATTTCTACTTTATACAGGCTGTGTATTTATCATATCATTCCTGCTTTTACTATATGTTACTGTTATTTTAGGTTTTATGTGTTATTTGGCATGATTTGGTAGGTTATTTTTGGGTCTGCGAACGCTCACAAAATTTTCCCATATAAATAAATGGCAATTGCTTCTTCGCTTTATGACATTTCGGCTTATGAACCATTCCATAGGAACGCTCTACCTTCGGATGGCGGGGGAAACCTGTACATGTTATAATTATGTAGTTTTGTTAGTTTTTTTCAGTCTTGGTCTGTCCTGTGTTTTGTGATATCACACCGGAGGAAATATTGTATCATTTCTTAATGCATGCATTACTAAATGACAATTAAAGAGGACTGCGTGTCTTCATAATCTAACTAAGTTGTGTATTTAAGCGCTAAGATCGCTATATCACTAATTTAGTCTTGTTTTTTTAACATCACTACGAGATCATTCATCTGTGCTGATTTTGTAACAAAGGATCGAACATACCTTTATTGATTTGGAAATTCGTTTTTTGGTGCGAGTCACGTAGTGTCAATTACCCTGGCTTAGTCTCTTGGCAGTTTTGGTGTATTTTAAAGTAACCGCAACATTTTGTCAACAAAATAATATATACACCGTGGCTCACTCCCTCCAGCTAAAATCGAAGACCATAAGATATAGAAGCAGAATTCGGCCACTTGGCCCATTGACTTTGCTCTGCTATTTCATCATGGCTGAGCCAACTTTCCTCAGCCCCAATCTCTTACTTTCTCCCGTATCCCTTCATGCCCTGACCAATCAAGAATCTATCAACCTCTGCCTTAAATATATATAAAGACTTAGCCTCCACAGCTGCCTGTGGCGAAGAATTCCACAGATTCACCACACTCTCCGTTCTAAAAGGACTGCCCTCTATTCTGAAGCTGTGTCCTCTGACTCTCCCACCATAGGAAACATCCTCTCCACATCCACTCTATCAAGACCTTTCACCATTCGATAGGTTTCAATGAGATCACCCCTCATTCTTCTGACTTCCAGATAATACAGGCCCAGGGCCATCAAACGCTGTTCATAAGACAAGCTAGTCAATCCTGAAATCAGTTTTGTGAACCTCCTTTGAACCCTCTCTAGTTTCAGCACATCTTTTCTAAGCTTAAGGGCCCAAAACTGCTAACAATATTCCAAGTGAGGCCTCACCAGTATTCTATAAAGTTTCAAAATTACATCCTTACTTTTATATTCTAGTCCTTTTGAAATGAGTGCTAACTTTGGATTTACCTTCCTCACCACAGACTCAACCTGCAAATTAACCTTAAGGGAATCCTGCACGAGGATTCCCAGAGGCCCTTTGAGTCTCACTTTATTCTACATTTTCTCTCCATTTAGAAAATAGTCAACCCTTTCATTTCTTCTACCAAAGTGCATGACCATTAACTTTTTCTACACTGTATTCCATCTGCCATTTCTTTGCCTATTGTCTTACTTCAAATCCTTCCGTAGCCTCTCGATTTCCTCAAAACAACCTGCTTCTTGATACTTGGTACTTTATACTCTATTCTTGGTTGGTGCAACTGTAACGAAACCCAATTTCCCTCGGGATCAATAAAGTATGACTATGACTATTCTCCACCTATCTTCATATCATCTACAAACCTTGCAACAAAGGCATCAATTCCATCATCCAAATCATTGAAATACAACATTAAAAGAATTGGTCCCAGCACAGACCACTGTAGAACATCACTAGTCATCGGCAGCAAACCAGAAAAGGCTCCCTTTATTCCCAGTCTATGCCTCCTGCCAATCAGCCACTGCCTTATCCATGCTAGAATCTTTCCTGTAATACTGTGGGCTGGTGGTTTGTAAGCAGCCTCATGTGTGGCACCTTCTGAAAATCCAAGTACAAAACATCAACAGATTTTCCTTTGTCTATCCTGCCTGTTATTTCTTCAAAGAATTCCAACAGGCTTGTCAAGCAGAATTTTCCATTGAGGAAACCATGCTGACTACGGCCTATTTTATCATGGGCCTCCAAGTACCCTGAGACCTCATCCTTAATAATCTTCCTAACCACTGAGGTCAGACTTGCTGGCCTACAGTTTCCTTTCTTCTGCCTCTCTCCCTTCTTGATCAGTGGAGTAACATTTGCTATTTTCCAGTCTTCTGGAACCATTCCAGAATCTAGTGATTCTTGAAAGATCAGATCAGCCATGATCTTATTGAATGGTGGAGCAGGCTTAACAGGCCAGATGGCCTATTCCTGCTCCTATTTCTTATGTTCTAGATCATTATTAATGCCTCCACAATCTCTTCAGCCAGCTCTTTCACAACCCTGGGGTATACACCAGCTGATCAGAATTCAGAAAGATGAGAGGAGATCTCATACAAATAGCTCCTATTTCTTATCTTCTGATGTTTGTTATGAGCCTGGTGACTTATCTACCTTCAGACCTTTCAGTTTCCCAAGTATCTTCTCTCTAGTAATGGTAACTTCACACACTTCATGACCCCTGACACCACGAACTTCCACCATACTGCCAGTGTCTTCCACAGTGAAGACTAATGCAAAATACTTATTCAGTTCATCCGCCATTTCTTTGTCCCTCATTACTACCTCTCCAGCATCATTTTCCAGCTGTCCGATATCCACTATCGCCTCTCTTTTATGTTTTATGTAACTGTCCGATGTCCATTCTCTTTTACATTTTATGTACCTGAAGAAACTTTTGGTGACCTCTTTAATATTATTGGTTAGCTTACTTTTGTATTTCATCTTTACCTTCTTAATGACATTTTTAGTTGCCTTCTCTAACTTCCCACTAATTTTTGCTCTATTATATTCCTTCTCTTTGGCTTTTATGTTTGGTTTCATCTTTCTTGTCAGCCATAGTTGTGTCTTCTTCACTTTAAAATACTTCTTCCTTTTTGGGATGTATATATCCCGTGCCTTCCCAATTGTTCTCAGAAATTTCAGCCACTGCTGCTCTCCTGTCATCCCTGCCACTGATCTTTTTCAATCAATTCTGGCCAACTCTTCTTTCATGCCTCTGTAATTCCCTTTACTCCACTGTAGTACTGATACATCTGACTTTAGCTTCCCCTTCTCAATTTTCAGGGTGAATTTGATCATATTATGATCACTTTCCCCTAAGGGTTCTTTTACCTTAAGCTCTCTAATCAATTCTGGTTCATAGCACAACACCCAGTCCAGAATAACTGATCCCCCAGTGGGCTCAACCATGAGTTTCTCAAAAAAACCCATCTCATAGGTATTCTAGAAATTCTCCTTCTTGGAATCCAGCACCAACCTCATTTTCCCAATCTACCTGCATATTGAAATCCCTCCATGACTATTATTACATTGCCCTTTTGGCGTGGATTTTCTATCTCCCATTGTAATTTGTAGGCCACATCCTTACTACTGTTTGGGAGACTGTATACAACTCCAGTCAGGGTCTTTTTACCCTTGCAGTTCCTTAGGTCTATCCACAATGGTTCAACACCTTCCCACCCTCTGTCACCTTTCTCTAATGATTTGATTTCATTCTTTACCAACCCACCCACCCCCTCGGCCTTCCCGCCTGTCTTTTCAATTCATTGTGTATCCTTGGACATTAAACTCCCAGTTACAAGCTTTTTTCAACCATGACTCAGTGGGGCCTACAACCTCATAGCTGCCAATCTGCAACTGTGCTACAGGTTCATCGACCTTATTCCGTATCCTGAGGGCAGATACAACACCTTCGGTCTTGTATTCACCCTTTTCGATTTTGTCTGTCTTTTACATTGCAATTCATCCTGTTGACTGCAATTCTGCCCTATCAACAGCCTCTCCTCACTACCCATTGCCTCTGTTTGTAAACCAGCTAGCTCATCTTCAGCATTATCATCCACCTTACCTACGATACTTCTTGCAAATATACGCAGCTCAGGAGTTGCTCCTTGCTCAGCTTTTGATTCCAAACTTTGTCTGAGGTCTTGCCAACATTTGACTCTGCACTAATTGTTCGGACACTCTGGATCCCATTCCTCTGCAACTCTAGTTTAAACATACCATGCAGCATTAACAAACCATCCCGCTAGGATATTCATCCCCCTCCAGTTCAGGTGCAAGCCATCCCTTCTGCACAGGTCTCACCTTCCCTGGAAGAGAGCCCAATGATCTAAAAATTTCATGGCCTCCCTCCTACACCAACTCCTTAGCTAGATATCAAACTGTATAATCTTCCCAGTTCTGGCCTCACTGGCACGTGGCATGGGTAACAATCCTGAGATCACAGCCTTGGAGGTCCTGCCCTTTTAACTAAGCACTTAACTCCCTTTGCAGACCTCATCACTCATCACTCATCCTACCCATGTCATTGGTACTTACATGGACCACAACCTCTGGCTGTTCACTCTCTGAGAGCCCGATGCAAAATGTCCCAGACCCTGGCACCCAGGAGGCAACATATCATCCAGCCAAAGTGTGAAAACGTTACTATATCCATTTGCTTCTACCATGCCCCAATCCACTTGACAGATTACCACACTAAACACACAACATAATACAGACAGAAAATAGATACATGGCTCCTGCGGACCAAACAATAGACACAAGGCTCCTACACAAGTGTTCATCATAAGCAATTTGATTTTGCTATTTTAATAGGCAAGAAATTACTCTGCCCCCCTCCCTTCCCCTACACCACATTATCAATTGACCAACATCAGAATAGGTTCCTTAAGGTTGTTTTAGCCGGGGCTGGCTCCCACTACCTAGTAAATGCTCCCAATGACGTACATCGCAAATGGGCTCTGACAACCAAGTCCAGCTCCTGGCCTTCATGTCTGGCTTTAACTACTAAGCCCGGTGGAACCGTTTCTACTGACAGGAGGGGCAAAGGCAGATTACTGGCACCTTAAGACCCGTCACTTCCGGCAGATGGGGCTTGTCAATCGTGGTTGGCAGCTCAACTAAGAGAAGGAAAACTGATCTCAAACCTCCACTGCCTTGCAGCTCTACCCACTTATGGGGAAGGCTTTGGGAGCAAACCCCAAGGGAATAAATCTGGGACTGGAGTCCTTAAGGCAGTCCTACATTGTTCAATGCTGACTGGCAACTCCTGCGATGTTGCTGGTGCCAAACTGTATTGGTCTCTGCCATTCCTTTGGATTCAACAGTTCCGTGGGGTGGGGGGAGGAGGCTTCATGAACAAAAGCCTGCTCTCCATATCATGCTGCCCTGGCTTGCGTATCATGTTGACAGCTGAGACACAAGATCCACTGTCAACACTGACCAAGGAAGGGCCTCAATACAGTATCAAAGTAAATGACATGTTCCCTCATCACACTGATCATTGTGACACCTCATTCTCCATGTTCCAAGAAACTAGAGACAGGCAAGTTTCAATGACACTGCCAATGATAAGTTTAAATGACCCAAATGGAACCTAGTTGCTGGTTCATATTCCAAAACCAACCAAGCCACCTTTCTCAAAGCATACAGTTTAAAAAAAACAAACCCCAATTTCAAAGAAGGAATTCATAGGAACGCAAGTGACTAGTGATCATCAACACCTAAGAGGTTACGAGATCTAGTTGTCAGCCTAAATGTAAACTAATAAAGTTTCCCGATGGGAAATTACAGAACAAAGTAGTAGTGATTCTCTAAGAGGGGACAAACAGTGCATACCCATTTCATCCGAGGATGTCTCACAAGGTTAAGTCAATTCCGGTTATCTGTACTCTGGGGAGTAATCGAGTCGATTCCCAAGTGATGTTAAACTCACATGTTCGTAAATTAAAGGCTCGGTATTAAAATACAATCGCATCCAAACAACAGGCACAAACAGCTATCTCTCCGTCAACGGGCCACTTCTGTGTTGGGCGGTCTCCTCTCGGAAATAAAACCTAGCGGCTACAGATGTTCAACTGGGCCGAACCGACCCCGAACACCAGCAGCTCCAGAGGGGGAGCTCAGGTAAACCCAGGGCAGCGGTGCGGCCTAGCAGGTGTACCCAAGCCTGGGATTCAGTTAGAGACAGTGCGGCGGATCTACTCCGCCGCCCAGCTACCACCACACAAGCGATGTGTCGGCAGAGGTCCAGTGGCCGGCCAGGTCAACCACGTCGGTCCCCGCTCTCGGTTAACGATCCGCCAGTCACTCACCCGAGCGCCCAATGTGGGTCCAGCGCCGCCGCTGCCGCCCGCCGTCGGAAACGCGACCACAGCACCGCACCGAGCGTGGGCGCCGCTGCGTCCGTGCGTGCGCGACGCCGCATCGGGGCGGCCGCGCTGCGAGCGTACGTGCGCGACACCGCGGCGCGAGCGGCGTCCCGTCGGCGCGTGGCTGCAACGTAACTGGCGGCGGTGCACGGCGTAAACCAGCTTTAGAGTGAATAGCCCCGGGGTGGAGACACGTCTCTAACACAGGCGGTGCAAGGTGCGCCTTCCCTCCGCTCGCCTGCAGGTCACCCTCGGGCGAGGTGTAGCACCTGCTGAGCCCCCCTCCACCAGAGTCATGTGAAGCAGGTGGAGAAGATCGCAAGTCCTGGTTATGCGACCACTGACACCAGGCAGACAATCTCTGAAGAGTATTGATCTTGGCTGGGGTCACCCGTCTTGTAAAGACACTGCCCGGAAGGTGGCAATGGCAAACCACTATTGTAGAAACATTTGCCAGGAACAATCATGGTCATGGAAAGACCATGAGCACCCATGTCATATGACACGGCACATACGGATGGTGATGAGTCCAAGGGAGAATTGAGTTGAATTGACTTTATTTCTAACATCCTTCACATACATGAGGAGTAAAAATCTTTTATGTTACGTCTCCATCTAAATGTGCAATCATAGTAATTTATAATGAATAGAACAGTCAATGTAATATTGAGTACACTGAAGTCAGCGTGAGTTCATCAGTCTGATGGCCTGGTGGAAGAAGCTGTCCTGGAGCCTGTTTGTCCTGACTTTTATGCTGCAGTACCACCTCTCAGATGGAAGCAGCTGGAGTAGATTGTGGTTGGGATGGCTTGGGTCCCCAATGATCCTACAGGCCCTTTTTACATACCTGTCCTTGTAAGTGTCCGGAATCATGGGAGGTTCACAACTACAGATGCACTGGGCTGTTCACACCACTCGCTGCAGAGTCCTGCAATTAAAGGAGGTACCGTTCTCATGCTCTTAATTGTGCCCCTGTAGAAAGTTCTTGGGATTTGGGGGTCCACACCAAAATTCCTCAACTGTCTGAGGTGAAAGAGGTGCTGTTGTGCCTTTTTCACCACACAGCTGGTGTGTACAGACCACGTCAGGTCCTTGGTGATGTGGATGCCAAGGAACTTGAAGCTGTTTACCCGCTCAACTCCAGATCCATTGATGTCAATAGGGCTTAGCCCGTCTCCATTCCTCCTGTAATCCACAACCAGTTCCTTTGTTTTTGCGACATTGAGGGAGAGGTTGTTTTCTTGATGCCACTGTGTGAGAGAGATGACTTCTTCCCTGTAGGCCGCCCCGCTATTGTTTGAGATAAGGCCAATCAACGTAGTGTCGTCGGCAAATTTAATTAGCAGGTAGGAGCTGCGAGTGGCGCTACAGTCATGGGTATACGGGGAGTAGAGGAGGGGACTCAGGTGGATAGGTATATGAAGGGCAGATGGAACGAGTTGGGGGGAGGGTAACAAATCCAGGTAATGGGGAGACCTGGATTTCAGGGAACACCGGTTTTGGCGAATGGCACAGAGGTGCTCAATAAAGCGTCCCCCAATTTACATCAGGTTTCACCAATGTAGAGGATTCCCCCAATTAATAAATAACAGAAAATCAGTAGATGCTGGAAATCCAAACAACACACACAAAATGGTAGAGGAACTCAACAGGCCAGGCAGCATTTATGGAAAAGAGTAAACAGTCAATGTTTTGGGCTGAGACCCTTCTTCCTGGTTTTAAGACACCAGTAACTCACCTCTTCCTTCTCCTGTCAGTAGAAACAGTTCTGCTAGGATTAATAGCTAAGCCACACGTGAAAGCCAGGAGCTGGACTTAGACATCAGAGGCTATTTGAAGCGCACCCATTCGGGAGTATTTAATAGGTAGTGGGAGCTTGTCCCCATTACCGCCCCTGGCTATCACAATCTTAAGAAACCTTCCTGCACTACAGTACTCCGATTAAAATCCAAACAACCATGACTTTAGATACATTATGGCAAAATCATAGACTCCCAGGCACAACATCATGTTTAAATAACAGGCAAGAACCTGGTCATCAGGTGTGAGGTGCTCTCAGGGCTGCTGTACTTGGCGCAGGTCTGGCCCGTCCCCCGCTCCTACAGCTCGGAAATCACCCGGGCTGTCTTCAGATTCGTCTGGGGATCCAAGATGGAGCGGGTGAGACGGACCGCCATGCACAAGTCCCTGGACAACGGGGGCAAGAATGTCCCCAATGTCGCCCTCACCCTGATGGCCAGCTTCGTATGTGGCTGCATCAGGTTGTGTGTAGAGCCCAGGTATGTGGGCACCAAGTACCACTACGTGCCCAGGTTCTACTTGTCGCCCTGGCTACGAAGGATGGGTCTGGCCCCACTCCCGCGCAACGCCCCAGTCAGCTGGTCGTTGCCGGCATACCTGTCCTACGTAGCGAAGTTCTTCCAGGAGAACGCCTTTGACCACAGGGCCATCAGGCAGTGGTCGGCACGTAGTGTCCTGCAGGCATTGCAGGAGAAGGACGTGATGGACACAGTGGGGTGGTTCCCTGAGCAGACTGTCCAGTTCATCTGGCAAAATGCCTCATCGCCAGATCTAACCAACAGGCACCAAGACCTCGCCTGGCTGGCGGTGAGAGGGGCCCTCCCAGTCAGAGCCCTCCTGTACACCCGGAACGTCGTCTCCGCACCCCACTGCCCACGGGAGGACTGCAGTGAGGAGGAGTCTGTGACCCACCTCTTTGCACACTGCCAGTTCGCAAAGAGGGTGTGGAGGAGGATGGACGGGCTAGTGTCACGGTTTATCCCCAGCAGCTGCGTAACAGAGGACTGCGTAACGGGGACACACACGGAGACCAACGTCCGGTGCTGCTGGCAGATCATCAACTCGGTGAAAGATGCTCTTTGGTCGGCCTGAAACTTGATGATCTACCAGCACACGGAGATGTCCGTGGGAGAATGCTGCCAACTGGCACATTCTCGACTGCAGGAGTACGTGCTGAGGGACGCACTGAAACTTGGTGCAGCCACCGCAAGGGCCCGGTGGGGAAGGACCACAGTATAGGGTTCTCCACCCGTGGGAGTGGGAGGGGTCGGAGGGCGGGGAGTATACCCCTCAACAATGAAATGATATGGTAAGCTGAACTACTGGAGTGCCACGTGGGTGGCTATAAATACGGATATGTACTGTGTATAATGCAAACGTATGTAAAGGATGAAAAGTTATTGAATGGTTTATTGTATATATTTATTTTTGAATAAAGCATATTTTGAAATAAAAAAAATCATGTTTAAACATTACACTTTATAATCACACTTGCAAATTTCCACAGATGTACCGTGGAGAGAATTTTAACCGGCTACATCACCTTCTGCAATGGGTAGGGGGGAACTACTGTAGAGGATCAAATTAAGCTGCAGAGAGTTGTGAATTCAGTCAGCTCCATTCAGTCAGTTGTGAATTCAGTCAGTTCCGTCTAGGCCATCTTAAAGGAGTGATGCCTCAAAAAGGCGGCATCCATCATTAAGGACCCCTATCACCCAGGACATGCCCTCTTCTCATTGCTACCATCAGGGAGGAGATGCAGGAGCCTGAAGGCACACACTCAACGATTCAGGAACAGCTTCTTCCACCCTGCCATCAGGTTTATGAATCGACACTGAAACCATGAACACTACCTCGCTAACAAGAGAAAATCAGCAGATGCTGAAAATCCAAGCAACACACAAAAAAATGCTGGAGGAATTCAGCAGGCCAGGCAACATCTATGGAAAAGGGTACTGTCGACATTTCGGGACATCACCTGTACTCTTTTCTGTAAACACTACCTCACTACCTTTTTTAACTCTATTTTTGACACTGCTGATTTAACTATATTTTTATATACTTACTGTAATTTACTGTTTTTAACTATTACGTGTTGCAATGTACGGCTGCCGCAAAGACAACAAATTTCACAACATATTCCAATGATATTAAACCTGATGCTGATTTTCATCTTATGCCAATTGGGTGGCACTGTTACTTGGTGGTTAGTACGACGCTTTACAGCGCAGGTGACCTGGATTCAATTCCCATTGCTGCCTCTAAGGAGTTTGTACGTTCTCCCCGTGACCGTGTGGATTTCCTCCCACAGTCCATAGATGTACTGGTTGGTAGGTTAACTGGTCAGTGTAAATTGTCCTGTGATGAGGCTAGGATTGAATCGGGGGTTTGCTGGCTCACTTGACGGACCGGAAGGGCCAATTTCGCTTTTTATCTTGATAAATAAGTAATGGTTGTTGGTGACGTTTCTGCTATTCCCGTATAAATCTCTGTTAAACTTTTCTTTTCTACTTGTTTCATTACCTGCTCCTTTTGCCCAGTGCTATCATCTCCCCTGTCATTTTACTTTTATTACCCTGACCCCGACAAAAGCCAAATCTCATTCCTTCCTTGATTGATTCCTCTTCCTGCTTCTTACTTTCAGCCTTTAAGAAATATGCATCACAAAGCCAGGCTCTTCGGCCCTTCATGTTCATGCTCACCATCAAGGTCCTATCAATACTGATCCAATTCCAGCCCTTGATTCATTGCTCCGCTGCTGATGAAAACTCATTCACTTTATTCCAATAATGTTGTTTCTTCCTTTTCCTAATGCTTCCTGATTTTTTTTCATATGTTCAGCCTTTCCAGTTCTTATGTCAAAATGCACTTAATTGATAAAAAACATAAAGGAAGGTCCTGCATTTGGGTGTTCTCTCTCTCTCTCTCCCTCGACGCTGTTGGCAGATGGTGCCATAGCAAGTCTTAATTAACATGGATTGTAGATTTGGACTGTCAGGCTTATGATGTGTTCTAATTCTGATTGCTTTCTCATTACTACTTTTGGGCGATTTTTGATTTGGGGCAGCCTGCAGAGAATTTACACTGAGTTGAACTGCACTGAAACATACCTTTTGATTTTGTGTTTTATATTCTGTGTTTCTGCTCATTTCTTTTTTTGTTGCCATTTGTGTGATTTCTTTTGCACGTGGGGATGATGGAGGTGCTAATGTATGAAGTTTTTCTTCGAACAGGTTGGTTCCATGGTTCTTCTCTGTTTTTGTAACTGTTTGTGGGGAAGACGAACCTCAAGGTTGTATACTGCGCACGTACTTCAATGAGAAATGTTCTTTGAATCTTTGAGAGCCATAAAAGGGACTACAGATCCAGGCTTTGTACCGAAGCCCTAAATTGGTCACGATCGACCATGGATATTGTGTCCTGGCTGTCTAGATATGCAAGTCTGGGCAGTACGATATGGAGAGTAAGCTGTTGCCCGTGTAGCAAGCTCCCCGTCTCTGTGCAACTGATGAACCCAAAGTAAAGGCAGACTGTTTGGTACCTACAGCATTGGAGGAGTTGCCAGTTGGCATTGAACTCAACGTTGGACTGCTTTAGGGACTCCAGCCCTGGATTCTCCCTCGGGGTTTACTCCCAAAGCCTTCCCCACAGGTGGGTATTGCCACGAGGCAGTGGAGGTTTGAGATCAGAGTTTTCCTTCTCCTAGACGAGCTGCCAACCACGGCCGACGAGCCCCATCTGCCTGAGGCGACTGTTTTTAAGATGCCAGTAACCCGCCTTTGTCCCTTCTCCTGTCAGTAGAAACAGTTCCACTGGACTTATAGCTAAGTCACACAGGAAGGCCAGGAGTTGGACTTGGCTGTCAGAGGCTATTTGAGGCACACGCCATTGGGAGCATTCCATAGATAGTGGGAGCTTATTCCCAATAGCACGCCCGACTATAAAAAGCTTAAAGAACCACTTGAGGTGGTAAGATACAGGCTATGCATTATGTTCAGTGGATGGGAGAGGATTTGATGACTGTTTAATAGGCATGCTGCTAATAAATTGTCAGAATTGACAGCAGAGTGACACAGTGGAAGGGAGCTGGGCCCATAACCGAGAGGTCATTTGGTCAAAACCATCCTCTGCTAATTCAAAGTATTTCAAAGTACATTTATTATCAAAGAATGTATAAATTATACAACCTGTTTGCTTACAGGCAGCCGCAAAGCAAGAAACCGAAAAGAATCCAATTAAAAAAACATAAAATAAAGACCAACAGCCAATGAAAGGAAAAAAAACACAAATCATGCAAACAATAAAAACGAGCAACAACATCCCAAACTAAAAATGAGTCCTTAGATACAAACCCTGGAGCAGCCTGGGGTGGGCCCAGCCTCAGTATCAGCCTATCATATTAGAAGGCATGGAGCACAGCAGCTGGGACCATTCTTCATAGCCTCAGCACCGTGGAGAGAGGAGTCACCGTCGCGGGAGAGTGAGTGAAATTAGCTCTCGTCTAGTCTGAACAGCTTATTGTTCCTCACACCCGGACCTGGGCACCACTGCACTGAAAGGCTCCAGGCCTAGACTACACTCTTGCTCTGGGTCCGGATTTTGCCACCCAGCCCGAAGTGGCTCTTGATGTCTCCAAATTGGCTCAGCACCCAGAGTGATCCAACCTTGCACCCAGGCTAGTTGTATGGGTGTTGGAACTCCTCGGCCTCGACTTCTCCTCTTTGAATGGTTCCCCCCATCTGTGTCGACTCTGCAACATACCAGCATGGTTTATCCTCGAATTTGCTCCACCTTCACTCGCCTCTTCATTGTTTGCGGTGATAATTTACCACCATTTACTTCAGAAAGGGTGTTAAGTTTTTAGTCGAATTTCGTGCCTTTTGAACTCCCAATGAGCTGTCAAATGCATTCAGTAGCGCCACCTTAAACAGGAAGTCCCCAACTTGTGTTGGGCACCATGCCAGTGTAGCGGTTATGGTGACGCTATCCCTGCTCAGGACATTGGAGTTTGGTGTACAATCCCAGTGTCCTCTGTAAGGAATCTGTAAGTCTTCCCTATGGAATGTGTGGGTTTCCTCCGGGTGCTCTGGTTTTTTCCCACAGTCCAAAGAAGTACTGGGTAGGTTAATTGGTCATTGTAAATAATGAACTGTGATTAGGTTAGGGTTAAATCGAGGGCTGCTGGGCAGTGTCACTCAAAGATCCAGAAGAACCTATTCCACATTGTATCTCTAAATAAATAAACAGTTAGCAATTACCAATCTAGGAGTGATATACAATCTTAGACTAGGAAAATCATGCTTATGTGTTTTCTGAACATCTCCTGTAATTCTCCTGTTTTCCATATTATTTAGTATTTTCTTACAGTTTATCTACCGCTTCTTTGTCAGCCCTCAAAAACGATCCATCATACCACACCACTCTCCACAGACACAAGTATCTCACCTGCAATATAGTGCCAAGCAAGAGAAAATCTGCAGATGCTGGAAATCCAAATCAACACGCACAAACCGCTGGAGGAACTCAGCAGGCCAGGCAGCATCTAAGGAAAAGTAGTTCTGCCTAATGGTTTTGAAACGTTGACTGTACACGTATTCATAGATGCTCTCTGGCCTGCTATGTTCCTCCTGCATTTTGTGTGCGTTGCTATAACATAGTCTCTCTAACATTCCCACTCTGTAAAAGAGGTGGTGGGCACACTAAAAATGGTTTCTTTTAATTTACATTTCAATCTGAATATATGAGTGAAATATATTTCTTCATTATATGCATTGAAATACAAACACACAACTTTATTCAGATGTTTAAGGCATAAAACATACAAAATACACATTAACCTTAGAGCAGGGTTCCCAACCTTTTTTATGCCATGGACCAATACCATTAATTAAGGGGTCTGTGGACCCCAGTTGGGAATCCCTACCTTAGAGTATTAAGGGGAAAATAATAAAAAAAACTTGCAGATGTTGGGAACTTAAAATAAAAAGTGAGAACACTCTAAGTATTCAGCAGATTGGGGGACAACAGACAGCAGAATCTGGAATCAATTGCGTCAAACAAATTATTGGAAGAACTCAGCAGGTCCGGCAGCATTCCTACCTGGAAAAAACTGTACACTTTTCTTGTCTTCACAAAAAAAGTGCAACATTTGTTTTGGTCCTGTCAAACTAAGGATGCAAGTCAGTAAGCAAGCTAGCAGCTTTGCCACTCATTCCCCACAAGTTCAGTGATTGAGCTCAGCATCTTTTTATTCCGGTACCTTGTGTGTTTCTGTGCAATGACGCACTTGGGCTACTCGGGCTGCGTATGATTTGGGTAATACCGTACTGTCCATCGGCCACCCTTCTGACTTTTAATGGGGGTTGGCAGTCCAACTTAAAAGTGCATTCCCACCACCAACTAGACTGGAGTGTTGTGTAGAGAACTGGTGGGAGGGGGGGAACCCCCTCTTTCAAATGAAAGCTAAATTACCCCCCAAAGGCCCTATCAGTGGTCCCCAACCCCCGGGCCGTGAAGCATGCAGGGGTGCGGTGGTAGCCGGGACGCACCCAGCACATCTTAAAGAAAAAAGCCGAAATAAACAAGCTAATTAATTGGGTGCTGCCCGGCACATAAATGTCGGCACCTAATTAATTAGCTTGTTTATTTCAGCTTTTTTCTTAAAGAGTGCTGGGTGCGTCCCGGCTACCACTGCACCCCTGCATACTTCACGGCCCGGAGGTTGGGGACCACTAAACTGTAAGTAATGAAAGACAATTCTGTGAATTAAATTCACTCCCATAACTTAATAAAGTTTTAAGATGAGAACTATCAACCCCCAAAGATTGTAATGAAGCCTGCATTTGATTCCTTTCAGCCTTATATGCCTCATGCTGTAGTAGAAGGTGTTCAACTGGTTCATAATGATGACAAACCCTACACAACCCAGAACGATGTTTTCCCTATAAAATATAAGGAATAATTAAGCATAGTATGCCCAATTCTAGGTCGTGACAAAATAATCCCTTCCCTTTTTGTTTTACCTTCTTCTCCCATAAACTCAACAGTTTAATGTATTCTGTAAAGGTGTCTCCCCCTATCCCATAAGTCTTGCCATAACCCCCTAATTCTTAAGATACAAGAGGTACTGCAGATGCTGGAAATCTAGAGCGATATACGCAATGTGATGGCGGAGCTCAATAGGTCAGGCAGCATCTGTGTATGGGAATAAACAGTTGGCGTTTCGGGCCGAGACCCTTCACCAGGAATCATTCCCTTCAGGACTCGGCCCGAAACGTCGTTAGTTAATTCCTATGCACTGATGCTGCCTGACCTGCTGAGTTCCTCCAGTACGTCGTGTGTCTCCCCCTAATTCTTAACCCTACCAACCCCTTAGCTTTTGATTTGCTAAGTGGAAGGTCTCTAGGCATTGTTGGACTCTGAGCAGCTTTTTTAACTGAACTGTCAACTCACTCATCCCCCTCTATGTACAGGAAGCCATTAAGAGTCGCCGAAACTCGAAGCCGCAGCCTCGGCTACTTCTTCTTCTTGTGTTGTTTTATGGCGGTTGGCAAACCAGCTTTTAGGTGCATTACTGCCACCTGCTAGACTGGAGTGTGGATCGTTGGATCAACAGGAGAAGGGAAAAGAATTGCATTCCCTATATTCTATATAATAAACCTGAGTCTTTCAGATACTTCATGATACGGATCTGTATTTCTCTTGAATTCCCACTTAAAATGTCTTCTATACCCACATCAGTTTTTTTGTTTATCTTAAGCGCTCCTATCATCTTCACTCTTTCTTTTTGATACTTCTGACATTTTATCAATACATGTTCAACTGTTTCTGGTTGATTACAGGATTCACACAACCCAGTTGGATGTTTCCCTATTTTGTGTAATGTATAATTAAGATTAGTGTGTTCAGTTCTCAAACAACTGACGATCACTTCGGTCTTTCTATGTCCACTTGACAATCTTTTGTATCTGACTTGCCTCTGTATTTTGTACAGTTGTCCCCGTTTCACTCTCATCCCAATGTTTCTGCCATGTCTTCTCAATACGTGTTTTAATAATGCTCTTGACTTCTGCTTTGCTAAGACCGATCTGGACCTCTATTATAGACGGTCTGAGCGATTGTTCAGCTATACTCTCCACCTTTTCATTACCCTCCACTCCACAATGAGCAGGAACCCAAAGTAAGCTTACTTCTACCCCATTTTTGGTCAGTGTATATAACTTGCATAAAATCTTCAATAAAATATCCTGTCTACTTTCTGATTTTCTTGATTTGATCGAGGTTAATGCAGATAAACTGTCTGAGCAGATTACAGCCTTTTTGATATTATTTTCTTCTATCCAAGATAATAATGTTGTGGGGGTGGAACTGGACCCTCTGACGGTGGTGTCTGAAAAGAGGATGCTGTCCAAGTTGCATGCCATCTTGGACAATGTCTCCCATCCACTACATAATGTACTGGGTGGGCACAGGAGTACATTCAGCCAGAGACTCATTCCACCGAGATGCAACACAGAGCGTCATAGGAAGTCATTCCTGCCTGTGGCCATCAAACTTTACAACTCCTCCCTTGGAGGGTCAGGTACCCTGAGCCAATAGGCTAGTCCTGGATTTATTTCATAATTTGCTGGCATAACTTATATATTACTATTTAACTATTTATGGTTCTATTACTATTTATTATTTATGGTGCAACTGTAACATAGAAACATAGAAAATAGGTGCAGGAGTAGGCCATTCGGCCCTTCGAGCCTGCACCGCCATTTATTATGATCATGGCTGATCCTCCAACTCAGAACCCCGCCCCAGCCTTCCCTCCATACCCCTCGACCCCCGTAGCCACCAGGGCCATATCTAACTCCCTCTTAAATATAGCCAATGAACTGGCCTCAACTGTTTCCTGTGGCAGAGAATTCCACAGATTCACCACTCTCTGTGTGAAGAAGTTTTTCCTAATCTCGGTCCTAAAAGGCTTCCCCTCTATCCTCAAACTGTGGCCCCTCGTTCTGGACTTCCCCAACATCGGGAACAATCTTCCTGCATCTAGCCTGTCCAATCCCTTTAGGATCTTATACATTTCAATCAGATCCCCCCTCAATCTTCTAAATTCCAACGAGTACAAGCCCAGTTCATCCAGTCTTTCTTCATATGAAAGTCCTGCCATCCCAGGAATCAATCTGGTGAACCTTCTTTGTACTCCCTCTATGGCAAGGATGTCTTTCCTCAGATTAGGGGACCAAAACTGCACACAATAGTCCAGGTGTGGTCTCACCAAGGCCTTGTACAACTGCAGTAGTACCTCCCTGCTCCTGTACTCGAATCCTCTCGCTATAAATGCCAGCATACCATTCGCCTTTTTCACCGCCTGCTGTACCTGCATGCCCACTTTCAATGACTGGTGTATAATGACACCCAGGTCTCGTTGCACCTCCCCTTTTCCTAATCGGCCACCATTCAGATAATAATCTGTTTTCCTATTTTTGCCCACCAAAGTGGATAACTTCACATTTATCCACATTAAATTGCACATCTGCCATCAATTTGCCCACTCACCCAACCTATCCAAGTCACCCTGCATCCTCTTAGCATCCTCCTCACAGCTAACACTGCCACCCAGCTTCGTGTCATCCGCAAACTTGGAGATGCTGCATTTAATTCCCTTATCCAAGTCATTAATATATAACGAAAACCAATTTCCCCCGGGATCAATAAAGTATGACTATGACTATGACTATTTTTGGTCAGTGTACATAACTTGCATAAAATCTCCAATAAAATCTATTGCCTACTTTCTGATTTTCTTGATTTGATCGAGGTTAATGTAGATAAACTGTCTGAACAGAATACAGCCTTTTTTGTATTATTTTCTTCTATCCAAGATAATGCACTCAATATTGCCATAAATTCTGTCGTAGCCTCGGCTACTTTCGGCAGTTTCCGGCGGCGTTCGTGAGTTTCCGTGAGCAGGGATTTTTTTTCCCTCTCGGCTCTCTCCCCCTCTGCCGTGCGTCACGCCGTCGACGGGCGCCATGTTGTCGAGCTGTTTTGTTCAGTCATTGTGTAATGGAGAGAAACCCGGGGGTCGGATCCGCACAGAAAAAGCACCGAGAAAATACCAAAACGCTTAAACAGAGCCGGTTTATTTCCTATCTCTAGAATCAGTGACAGCTCAGTTGCTGGTAACTCTTAGAGGCAGACAAAAGCGAGCGAGAGAAAATGTCTCTCGAAAGCCTCAGCCTCACCTCCTCCAACAAGCAGTCCCCCAAAAACGAACACACCATCAACCTCACTGAGTCAGGAGACGAAAGGTCGAGTAAAAACAACCTTTTTTATCCAACATTTCGATATTTTATCTCTTTTTTTATTTATAAAAACAAACAAACAACAACCAAAAAAATCTTTAACAATCCACCAAGGTTTATTTTTATGAAAAAAGTAAGGAAACCTTGGAAACGGAAGGTAGAGGAATGTATCTTTGAATTAATATTTTTCTTTTTAGTCTCATTTTAAATCCTCTGGAAAAGTTTATTCGCTCGATTTAAAAATATATATATTGAAAGAGATATATATATATATATAAATAAACCAGGAATTTGAGGGAGGGGTATTTGAGGCCTATTTGCATGCTTGGGTGGAAGAGAGCAATGCGGATGTGTCTTTAATGCAGAGGAATTATTAACAGGAGAGCCTGTTTCTGTTATTGCATTCGAGTTTAATTATATTAATGCTTAATTTTTTCCTTTATAAATACTAATAAACGGAGCCCATTTAAAGGACATCGGCAAGTGACCTTTGAACTTTGATTTTTTTACCCAGCGTCCCCATGTAGCTTGTAAATAGAGAAACATTTATAATTTATTTTATCCCCTCTGTTGTGATGTGTTGGTGGTGATTTGCCTTTAAATATGCATGGTATATTAAAATATCTCTTGTCCTTATACAAATTGCAGCTGCCTAAAATGTATTTTATTTGTTCTGGTGACTTCAAAAATCTGTTCGTATCCAAACCAAAACAAAAACCCATCTTCTGTTTGTACAATATTGCGAAACATTGATACTGTATCCTTTACTGTTTTCTTTTCAAGAAGACAAAAGTGTCATTGTTCTAACTCTTTTCACTGTCTTCATTGTATAATTGACCCCTTGGTATACATTTTTTAATATATCATTTTCTGTGTGGCATGCCCATGAACAGTGTTGTCATTAGGATTTCAATAAATTGTAATGGGAATGTAAAAGTTCACTCCATATCCACTTGATCCGAAAATGTACAGTATACTTTTAAATTTCACCATTCTGGTTTCTGATTTTTTTTCTTTGGGCATAAATAACACAAAATAATGCAATAATTGAGAAAAATTACAATTAACAGACAACACTGAAATATTTTAAGGCTATGTTCAATTAAGTGCAGTAACGATTTGTTCTATTATCCTGCTGACAACACTGGAATGTTTTAAGGTGCAAAGAGGGTGTTGCAGGAAGTACTCAACTGCATTTTAGGCAATATATTCAGAATTAAAGATTCAACATTGACAGGTTCTGCCTTTTATTATAATTATCTTGGCCATAAACAAAACTGGAATTTTATCAATGCCCTGGAGTAAATCACCAAAATCATTTACAAGTCTTAAAACAGGTGTCATCAAAGGATTATGTTTTAAAAGAATAGAGTCCATTTTCTGGGGTAAGTGTAAACGTAAAGATCTCAATAACTTAATTTTGTGTACTATTACTTAATTAGATTTTAAATCAGGATTTAAAAAAAGTTAACATGATATGTGTGTGTACCAATAATATGTTTTCTGGTAATCCTTGTCAGTAATTATATATATTGGGGAGCAATGAGCTGAGAAATGTAGCAACACGGAAATTTAGAATTTCTGATCATAATTGGGATCTTAACAATTACCAAGGAGTTTTTTGTTTTCTCAAAAAATAAGGAAACCATGGAAATGGAAGGTTTCTTTGTTTGTTGATGAGAATGCTAAAAACAAAAAAGTGAATATTTTTATTATGTAATGGAGGATTACTCCAGTTTAGTTTCATAAGTTCTGCCAATCCTTGCTGCTGATCTGAAAAACTATTGGCACAATCAGGTAAATGTCCACCAATTCGCACAGCCGAAGTCTTGTGTAGGGAAAAACTAGCACTGTTCATTGGGAAATTTAAGATCAGTTTGAAAAACAGATGATTAAAAATGTTGTTCATGTTTACTTATTCTGTTCGTGGTTCACCACTTTCTAATTGTGATTAAAATCTTGGATTGTAATTCTATTATTAATGAAACAAGAAATAACTCCTTGCTTTAGTTTTTAGACAGTCTCAGTTGAAGAGAATTTGACTGAGACCATATTTATCTCTGTACTTTGATAAACGTAATTCGTATGAGTTAAAATTTCTTTAATTGGTTAGGGAAGGTGGTTCATTGGCATCATTGATAAATGTTCTGTCTATTTGCTTTGTGTTCCATTTCTTTTGTTCAAGTGCTGGCCAGTTCCCAAAAATGTAGTGGAATTAATAACAGGCTTTTTTAACTGTTTGGGGGCTCATGATAGATCAGTTACTTCTGTAGCATGTGTTTGGTGGCAGTCTGATATATTATTAAAATGCAGAATAGTATGAGGGATTTTTAAATTTTTATTTTGGCTAGTTTCGACACTACATTCATTATACTTTTACATTTAGTATCAATAGATGGTATGTCTCCACTAGACATCATATCGTTGAGTCAGCAGGCCCCAGGTTGTATATTTGGTTTGTGCTGAAACAGCTAATCTTAACTAGCATGACAATACAGAGTCTCAGTAAAAAAAAAGAGTTGTCTATTATGGAATAGGCTGCCTACAATCACTCATGAATAGAGACCTATCTGAGAGTATTCAGAGTACTATATTGCATCATGAATAGATGGTTGTAAGAGAGGAGATGAAGATGGGGGGGGAGGGTAGTGGTTAATGTAGCCACAACAGTTGCATTCTCTAATGCTAAGACATGAGGCATTTGATTCCTTCTGCTGCTTTTGTTCACAGTAGACCAGGCTCTGTATGCTCCCTTTATGAAGACCCCCATTTTATGAAAACAAGTTGTTAGCTTTATCAGAATAGATTGCTAAATGCAATTGGCTGGTCTCCATTCTTTACAAGATGTAAAGAACATAGAACAGTACAGCACAGGAATCGTCCATTCGGCCCACAATGTTGTGTGGATTCACTAAAGATATTTTATTGTAATTTACTATTAACGCTCTTTATCATTGATGGTGTCTTGTGTCAAAATCAGTTATTTGTTTGCTAATCAGTACACCACTAGTGGAAGTTACAGTCATTTTTTGCTGATCAGTACACCGTTCATTTTCCACAATGAACCATAATACTTGGGAGCAATGTGTGTTTTTTCCTCATATTCAGCTGGTGTCTTAAGAATATTTTTTCTATTAAATAGCAATTTCAAATCCAACTAGGGTTTCAACTATGTTAAATGCATATAACTAATTTATATTTAATGGATCATTTTTGGAGATGAGTTAAAATAGTGGCTTACATTCCCAAATTTATTGCATGGGTGGATTGGAGCTGCTTTATTCTGAAGTTACCATTGCTCTTGAGACAGGTTAGTAGTAATCTGGAACGTTCAGAAACATGACGCACCTTGCAGATCCTTAGAAGTCTTTAACCCAGTTTTAATTTGAGGGAGGTGCATCATATATCTAAATTTTTAACCTTTCCTCACGTTTAATGTAATTTAAGTTCTCTGTTTTATATGTGTTTTATCTGTAACTGTAAATATAACTGAAGTTTGTCTGAATGGAGCAGGAAGTCACTACAGTGTATCATGTTCCCATGTATTGTTCTATTTTTAAGCCTTGATATAACATCTTCTACCTAGAAGGAAAGGAAATTTATCATCCTTTTGCTAGCATTGTTGTGTATTTGCCAATTATCAGCTGTACAAAGCATTTCATTTCCTCCTTCATACCCCTGAGACTTGAGTTTGCTCAGATTCTGCCTAATGGGAATTGTAGCTCTGCTTTTGCCATATTGGAATATCAGAAATTTGAACTTAAAGTCAAGATTCCTTTTCTTCGTGCAGGCTGATTGATGGTCCAAGTTCAATTTGCATAAACAGTGAACAAATGAACTGAAAAATCAGCAACAACTTGTTTCAGTATGGCGCCAAATAAACACTACATTGTGTTTCATTGAAGCAGACTTGGAGAGAGAAAAATTACCCTGAGCTATAGGAAGTGGATTGGTGAGACTTTAAAACAGCATCAGGAGGGAGAAATTGAATCATTTCAGAAGTTAGGGATTTATGCCTGAAACTACACACAGCGAGGCAAGGAAGTGGGTGCGCACAAGCGGGCAAAGCTGAGTTACACAAAAATCTCCTATGGTTTTGGGACACTTACATTTTAAGTGTATGTACTGAGTCTAGGAATGCTATATTCTTATTGCCTTGAGCATATGATTATAGAAACATAGAAACATAGAAAATAGGTGCAGGAGTAGGCCATTCGGCCCTTCGAGCCTGCACCGCCATTTATTATGATCATGGCTGATCATCCAACTCAGAACCCAGCCTTCCCTCCATACCCCCTGACCCCTGTAGCCACAAGGGCCATATCTAACTTCCTTTTAAACATAGCTAATGAACTGGCCTCAACAGTTTGCTGTGGCAGAGAATTCCACAGATTCACCACTCTCTGTGTGAAGAAGTTTTTCCTAACCTCGGTCCTAAAAGGCTTCCCCTCTATCCTCAAACTGTGACCCCTCGTTCTAGACCTCCCCAACATCGGGAACAATCTTCCTGCATCTAGCCTGTCCAATCCCTTTAGGATCTTATACGTTTCAATCAGATCCCCCCTCAATCTTCTAAATTCCAACGAGTACAAGCCCAGTTCATCCAGTCTTTCTTCATATGAAAGACCTGCCATCCCAGGAATCAATCTGGTGAACCTTCTTTGTACTCCCTCTATGGCAAAGATGTCTTTCCTCAGATTAGGGGACCAAAACTGCACACAATACTCCAGGTGTGGTCTCACCAAGGCCTTGTACAACTGCAGTAGTACCTCCCTGCTCCTGTACTCGAATCCTCTCGCTATAAATGCCAGCATACCGTTCGCCTTTTTCACCGCCTGCTGTACCTGCATGCCCACTTTCAATGACTGGTGTATAATGACACCCAGGTCTCGTTGCACCTCCCCTTTTCCTAATCGGCCACCATTCAGATAATAATCTGTTTTCCTATTTTTGCCACCAAAGTGGATAACTTCACATTTATCCACATTAAATTGCATCTGCCATGAGTTTGCCCACTCACCCAACCTATCCAAGTCACCCTGCATCCTCTTAGCATCCTCCTCACTGCTAACACTGCCACCCAGCTTCGTGTCATCCGCAAACTTGGAGATGCTGCATTTAATTCCCTCATCCAAGTCATTAATATATATTGTAAACAACTGGGGTCCCAGCACTGAGCCTTGCGGTACCCCACTAGTCACCGCCTGCCATTATACAGTGCATGTGATGTTTTTCGGAGCACCTGTGCACATATGTACTTGTGCATATGGCAATAAACTTGACTTTGACCTTGATACACATTCACTGCGTCAGGGTGTTGCTTATATCAGATGTTTATGTTTTATGTATGATGTTTCCCATTCTATCCAAAATATAGTAAACCAGCTTGCTGACTTTTGAACAGCTGCATTAAAAGCCGCAGTTTACAGTAAAATAAGCAAAAAATGTCTTCAATAGTGTTTGCTTTATGAAAGAGAAAATCAATGTCTTTGAAGTGTATCGTTTAATGTACAGAATTTAGTCATGTTCCCTGTTCAATTTTCTCATAGAAATATCCAGTCAGGAATGTAAAATCACCTTTTGTGCTGTTTGATCTTTCTCCCACCTAAACATTACTGAGTCCCACTGCAGTCCAACCTTTGGATTCCTGCCTGAGTGTGTGGATGTTTGATATTGGCATCTTGGCAATAGAGTTGATCCTTGTCCTCATCAGAAATCCACATTTTCCATATGGTAATCTTCACACTTGTTGTCCTGGCTTGTTCTCCCACCATGATTGGGAATTGAAGTTAGCTTCAATATTTCTACATCATCTTTGCTGAGATTAGTTACCTCAAGGCAACTGAGATATCAAAACTTGCAATCTTCCTGGGATACTCACAACATTCTTGCTTTTTTTTTTAATAGCTGTGAGAAACCAAACATTGTTCTGAGCAGGAAATTTTTATGTGGCCTGAAAACTGCACGGCATCTAAGTGAAATTATAGTTTATAATTGGACTAATAACTCTGGCATGGTAGCATAGTGGTTAGTGTAAAGCTATTACAGCTCCAGTAACCTGGTTTCATTTCCAGCTACTGTCCGTAAGGAGTTTGTACATTCACCCTGTGACCCGTGGATTTCCTCCGGGTGCTCTGGTTTCCTCCCACACATTCCAAAGGCATTCAGTTTAGTAGTTTAATTGATCACATGGGTGTAAGTGGCCCAAAAGGGTTACCATGCTGTATCTCCAAATAAATAAATAAATAATAAGCCGTGCATGCAAACATTACACAGCAACATTACAGTTTCAAAGTGAATCAGATGCCTTTCATAATGCATAAAATTTAATTGTCAGTAATTTTAATTAATGAAAACAGAAAAAATTGCAGGACCTCGAAACTGGAAATAAGAATCAAAAATGCTGGATCAAGCTTCAACTATGGAAAGACCCCGAGTACCTCCAGTGCTTGGTGTGTTATGCCGGATTACAGAATTTACAGTCCTTGTTTGTACAGTCTCCCATCTGAATTAACTCTTCAAATTGGAGACCCTTTGTGAGGATCTAAAATTACCTTTTAATTAATTTACACAACCTCTGAGAATAGGATGTGTTTGCTCTGTTTCTCCCATGGATGTACTGGCACATAGAGAAGTGAGGGCTGAAAATATGGTCATTCATGAAAAAATAATGTCCCATTGTTTAGTTTGCACCCCCTTCCAATTGAAGCAACAATTAATTTTGAAGTTAACAAGGTTCACGAAAATTATTCTGGGATTGTAAGCTTATCATATGAGGGACATTGATGGCACTGGGCCTGTTCCCCCTGGAATTCAGAAGAATTAGGGGAATCTCATCGAAACCTATCAAATGGTGAAAGGCCTCAATAAAGTGGATGTGGACTGGATGGGGGAGTCTAAGACCAGAGGGCACAGCCTCAGAATAGAGGGGCATCCTTTTAGAATGGAGATGAGGAGGAATTTCATCAGCCAGAAAGTGGTGAATCTGTGGAATTCATTTTCACAAGCAACTGTGGAGAGCAAGTCTTTATGTATGTTTAAGGCAGAGGTTGATAGGTTTTTGATTAGTCGGGGCATGAAGGGATATGGGAAGACAGGCAGGAGATTGGGGCTAAGATGGAAATGGATCAGCCATGATGAAATGGCGGAGCAGACTCAATGGGCCAAATGGCCTAATTCTGCTGCTGTAGATTATAATCTTATGGTTTTAACTTTCTTCACTGAATAATAACTTTTTCATTAAAGCACCTGAAATGTACTTCATCTTGTTGAGCCCTGAGCACTGGGAAAACAAAGGGTTTATTCATAAAACAAAATTATTTTGTTTTTAAACAAAACTACATTTTAAAACTTTATTAACAGGTTGCTTAATATCATAGTGTTAGGTTTTTGTTAAAGTACATGCTATTTGAGCTTCAAGAGTAAAATTTTTATCCTACTTCTAAACCCTTAGCAGAAATGGATGGTAGTCAGTAATAATCTTAAATATCTACAGCATTCTTATTCCTATAACTTGATTACAGCTGCTGTTAAAAGTCTCATTTGGTTCCAAACATCCTTTTTAATTGATTTTGACTTTCAATTTCCTACATCATCAATCTGTCAACTGATATTTACTATATTCCTTTTTTTTGATATTATAGAGAAGAAGGTGAACTGGAGGAAGGAGAATTGCAAGATGATGGTGAGGAAGCGGATGTTCAGGAGGAATCCCAAGAAAAAGTCAAGAAAGATCAATCAGAAAAACAGGATTGGGATCATGAAGATGATGAGAAAGATAAGGACAAAGCCCATCGTAGGATGAAGAGAAAGAGGAAGAAAGAAAGAGAAAGAGAAAGAGAAAAAGAAAAGAAGAGATCAAAAAAGAAACGAAAGTCAAAGCATAAGGTACTTGGTTCTAAAGCTTAGTATGAACTTGAGATTTCCAGAATATGGGTCAACTTACTCTTTAAACATGCATATGTTTTTGTAACTAAGCCTTAAGATTTTCTAAAATTGTGCATAAATCTAATGATTTTGAAGAACAGACCTGTCTCTTATTTTTATCTTTTTTCTGTAATTAGAGTTATAGACACATAAAAAAGTACAGCACAGAAACAGGCCCGTCTGCCCCTCTAGTCTGTGCTGAACCATTTAAACTGCCTACTCCCATCAACCTGCATGTGGACCATAGCCCTCCATATCCTTGATATACTATCCATGTATCTGTCCACACTTCTCTTAAACATTGAAATCGAGCTCGCATGTACCACTTGTGCTGGCAGCTCATTCCACACTCTCACAACATTCTGATTGAAGAAGTTTCCCCTCATATTCCCCTTAAATATTTCACCTTTTGCTCTTAACTCATGACCCCTAGTTGTAGTTCCACCCAAACTCAGTGGAAAAAGCCTGCTTGCATTTATCTCATTGATACCCCTCTTAATTTTGTATACCTTTATCAAATCCTGCCTCAGTCTTTTACGTCTGAATGAATAAAGTCCTAACCTATTCAATCTTTCCTATTAACTTGAAGTCTGTTACTACCCTCCTCACAGTTCAACATTTCTCTGTGTTTTGTGTTATCTGCAAATTCACTAGCATCCAAAATATTAAGAAAAACAACTGCACTGGCACTTTTCTGTAGGTTGAAAAAAATAACACTACTCTCCTATTTAGCCAATTTCTATTCATGCTGCTATAGCCACTTTTATTGTTTGCCTTCAGTTCTGATGACAAGTCTGTCATTAATTAAACATCTTTGGGAGATCCACATACAGCACATTAATTGCATCTCCCTCTCATTAACTCACTGTCATCTTATCTCAAAATTCTTTACCAGTTTTAGTTCGGTATGATTTAAAAAATCTAAGCAGGCTTTCCCCAGTCAACCAAGCCAGTGAGTAGTAGGATCTAGATTATTGTTTATAGAACTTTCCCTAACACCAAGTTTAAACTGACTAGTCTGATATGACTTGAAGTTAACATTTATTTCTGAGCAAAGGTGTAACATTTTCAATTTTCCATGTTTGACGTGTGGAAGATTATTGCCAAATTTTCCACTAACACTCCTGAGGATGCATTCCATTTGATCAAGGTGGTTTATTCACTAAAAGTGCAGCGAACCTTTCTGATACCTTCACTTTATCTATTATTATCACAGCAAAAATCCTATTTACATCATCTTCAGTTGAGACTCCAGTAGTATCACCCTGGCTGGCAAAGATATACGTAGCTTAGCCATGCACTCTTATCTCTCTGTAAATGTATTTTCTTCCTGATCTCCGATTATCCACATCTCCTTCACAGTGCATTTCCTGGTCACCTGAAATATATTTAGATTCCCATTTAGGTTTGTTGCCATTGTTTCTAAATGAGAATCCAAACTTATTTTCAGTCCCCCTTAAACTTTGTACAATTGGCCCAGTTCTCTCTTGTTTTAATAATGTGGCATCCATCATACAGTGTTTTTGAGTTAAATCTCATTCTGTTATCCAAGCAGCACTGACGTTAATGTTCTTGCCTTTCTCCTGAATTAGATGCACTTAGATTAGAGGTTCCCAGCCTTTTTTATGCCATGGACCCCCTACCATTAACCAAAGTGTCCATGGGCCCCAGTTGGGAACCCCTGACCTAGATTGTATCTGACACATCTCTATGTTAAAGACCTCTCATTATTTAGTTGCAGTTTTGTCTGCCAAGGTTTATTCCAATGAATTTGGGCCTGATACTTTCTTACTGTTTTGAAATTCACTATTTTCTGAATGACTTTTTATCTCTTTATAACCTCCAAGGTCTGTGTACAAACCAAGAGTTCATTGAAAGGAAGGAATTGAAGAAAATCAGTATTGGTAAAGCAATAGTTCTGGGGAAATTCATGAGCTTAAGGGTTGAGAAACCCCTAAAGCCAAATAATCTATATCCCGGAATACAAATGGGATGGCTTTGAAAATAGTGGATGAGTTGGTGGCCATCTTCCAAAATTCTTTGGCGTCTGGAGCAGTTACTCGATACCTCCATCTAAAAGGAGAAGTGGGGGGGGGGAGGAAACATGGAATTGCAGATCTGAAGGCCTAACATCAGCCTTCATCAGTAGAGAAAATATGTTAATAAGATAGCTGGAATGCAATAGCAGGATTGCACAAATCAGCGTAAGTTTATGAGAGTGAAATTGAGACTTTATTTGAGGATGCAATTACTGGACTACATAAGGGAGAATCAGACGAAATATGTATTTGAACTTTCAGTAGACTTAACTGTTTTTAGACCCAAAGTCATAGAGTCATTGAGCTGGAAGTAAATCGTTTGGCCCACCAAGTTGATGGAACCCTTGAGCAGCCAATTAAACTAATTCTTCAGGTCTTTGCAACTCCCTTCAGAATAATGGTTCCGCATGGATTAGATAGGCCATAGGGCCTGGTTCTGTGCTATAGTGCTTTGAGTGTTCCAAAACAACGTTGTAATGTAGTAGTATTGTAATTTTTCCAGCAAACCTGTTGAGTTTAAAGAGTGCCTGAGAAAAGCTGGGAAGTTTCAAGGGCGTGTGGTATGTCTTAAAGAGAATGTAGAAAGCCTTATGTCTTAAAGAGAATGCAGAAACTGAGGCCTTATTGTGAAGGAAAGTTCAAGAAACAGCAGCCAGTGAGCCACGAGAACACTGGGATTTCCAAATAATTGGATAACAAAGTTTTAGTGTATCATGAAATTACATAGTTTTACTTATCCGAACCATTCCCCAGATCTTTGTTTAAATCCTCTGAGATTTTATCTCCTGTGTTTGTTTTAAATTCACTGGGTTATCTTTCTCATGTTCCTTTTAAACACACTTACTTCCATATTTTTCCTTATGGCGGAGAAGGGTATCATTTGGCCTCTCAGCTCACAGGGTAATCTTATTCCACCACTAATCTATTCTCTACACATTCCTATCAATTCTCCCAACCATCAGCACAAGGTACAATTTACAATGACCAAATTAACCTCCCAGCCCCTTCGTATTTGTCACGTGGGATGAAAAGCAGATGATTACAAGGAAAATGTAGAAACTCTACTCAGACAGCGCAGGCAGGTAAGTAACGCTGTGAGAAAGCAGCTCTGTTATCCGCATTACTGTGCCATCCATTCAGGTTAAGTAAGCAGTCAAGAAGGAAAATGGCACATTATCATTGGTTGAAGAGGATTTGAGCACAGAAACAAGGATATCTTGATCAACTGTACAGAGCTAGTGAGATCCTTTCCTGGAGTATTGTGTATAGTTTTGCTCTTCTTTGAGGTAAGATATTCCTGTTGTGGAGGGAGTGCAGTTTACCAAGCTGATTTCTGGAGATGGCAAGACCAATGTCTAAAGATAACTTCCAAAATGTTGTCACTGTCTCGTAAACAAATATGTTACCATAACAACTCTGTTAACCAATTATTTGGTAGATCACCGTGTTGTAATGGATAGAAATTTGATTGTGTCTATCAGACTGGGAGACTGTTTCACTGAACACCTACGCTCTGTCTGCCAGAGAAAGCAGGATCTCCCAGAGGCCACACATTTTAATTCCACATCCCATTCCCATTCTGATATGTCAATCCACGGCCTCCCCTACTGTCAAGATGAAGCCACACTCAGGTTGGAGGAACAACACCTTATATTCCGTCTGGGTAGCCTCCAACCTGATGGCACGAACATTGATTTCTCTAACTTCCGTTAATGCCCCTCCTCCCCTTCTTACCCCATCTCTCATTTATTTTTATCCCCCCCCTTTTTTTTCTTTTCTCTCTCTCCCTCTCACAATCACCCCTTGCCTGCTCTCAATCTTCCTCTGGGCTCCCCTCCCCCCTTCTTTCTCCCTAGACCTCCTGTCCCATGATCCTCCCCCTTCTCCAACTCTGTATCCCTTGTGCCAATAAACTTTCCGGCTCTTAGCTTCTTCCCTCCCCCCTCCTGTCTTCTCCTATCATTTCAGATCTCCCCCTCCCCCTCCCACTTTCAAATCTCTTACTGTCTCTTCTTTCAGTTAGTCCTGACGAAGGGTTTCGACCCGAAACGTCGACTGTACTTCTTCCTATAGATGCTGCCTGGCCTGCTGCGTTCCACCAGCATTTTGTGTGTGTTGCTTGAATTTCTAGTATTTGCAGATTTTCTCGTGTTTGTGTCTATCTTTGCTGTTTTTTTAAGGTTTCTACTGCAATTCTCTTTTCAGCGACATGTGTCTTCCAGTGATGATTATTCGGATTATAGTGATGAGTCTGACTATAGTCCTGGAGAGAAGGGATACCGGAAATATCGAGATTACAGTCCACCGTATATGCAGGTATGGACAGATAATAAATTGTTGTGCTGTTGAATCATTTTATTTGGAGAGAAGTATGGATACCTATATGAGCTGGAATTGAGTATGAAAGGGGAAGCAGTTCAGTGATTGAAGTATAAAGGAAGGTGCTTGTGATTGTCAGAGATCATCCATCTCATTCTCAGTACAGTTCTGCAGGAGTTCCTCAGCACAGTGTCCAAGAAGCAGCCTTCAACTGATTTATCACGATTCCTCACAATTGAAGGAGCCTACACATGTGAAAGCTACACATTTTTCTAGCATGGACTAATAAGTTATAAGTAACGTTTGCAGCACAAGAAGTGTCAGACACTGATTATCTCCAACAAGGGAGAGTTTAAGAATGTACCCTTAACATTTAGAGGCATTATCATTATTAAGTACCCCACTGTCAATATTTAGGGGATCACCGCTGACCAGAAGCCCAGCTGAACCAGCTGTATAAATCCTGTGGCTCCAAGGACAAGTCAGAGGCTGGGGTATCATGCGTCTCACCACGTGGATTACTTTTAATTTAGTTGGATGAGTGCAGTGCCAACAATTTCTGAAACTCCACACCATCCGAGGCAAAGCAGCCCCCTTGATTGTTACCCAATCAGCCACTCTCCACATCCGTTCCCTTTGCCACTAATGTGCAGCAGCAGCGTTTACAAAAATGCAGTCCAGGATAATGCAGCAACACGTCACAAAGCTGCAATTTCTGCCGCCAAAGAAGGACAATGGACAGCAGACACGGAGGAATGCTTGCCTCTCTAGGTCCTGCTCGAAGTGGCACGCTATCTAGTGTATCACGGCGGGTCCTTCATCACTGGGTCTAAATCCTGGAACTGCTTTCCCAGCAACACTGTAGGAATACTTTCACCAGAAGGATGACAGTAATTAGAGAAGTTGGCACATTGCTACAAACTCAGTGACATTTAGGAATGGATAATAAATGATGGTCTTGTCAGATCCTGAAAATGAAAGGAAGGAAAACCTTATGGGATGCCAGGTAGCCTCTAGACCAGGGGGTCTTAACCTGGGATCCATGGACCCCTCAGGGGTCTGTGAGCTTGGAAGGAAAAATATTCATATCTTTGTTTTCACTAACCTCTAACTGAAATTTAGCCTTTCCTCCAATTTTAAATGTAGGCAACAAACTGCAGTAGTATTAGCAGTTCCTGTGACTTTGTCACCAATGGAAAGCACAGATATTTTCATATCATATTACAGTAGTTACAAACATCTTAAAATATCCTTTGATCATTCATCAGTACTTGTTATTTAATGTATTAATGAAGAAGCACATTTTTTATTGTATCATAAATTCGTTTTTTCAAATATTTTGATAACTGTATTTCAACATAATTGGATTCTTTGTAATTCTATGTTCTTTATTTTATGTATTTATATGCATGATTCTGAGAAGGGGTCCGTAGACTCTACCGGACTGTCAGAGGGGTCCATGGCCTATAAAAGGTTACGATCGCCTGCTCTAGACAGTAGAGGAGCACAGGTTGAGTAGAATTCAAGCAAAAAGCAAAAAAAAACAAACCTGAAGATGCATCTCTTTTATAGGATTATTAAAAGAAAAGTCAAAATTGAAAGAGTGGTATCTCACATTTTCATAGTGTGTTGGCTGGAAGCATTAAATATACTATTGTAAATGTTATTTTGTGTTCAACAGTGCTTAACCCCTTACCAATATTAACATCATTGCTGTTGGGAAATGGTTCTCTACCTTCAATACTGAACTGAACTATACAGGATCAGGCTATTTCGCTCAGGATATTGCTGTCAATCTGCTGTATACTCCCACTGTGGGGTTGGATGTGAACATAACAACCACATACCATTATGCTTTGATAATTGAACATTTTTTCTGATTTTCTTTCACTCTTTCAATTAATTACTTGTCTTTTGTTTATTTAACCCAGCCACCTTATCCCTCATCTTCAGGGGCTCCTTTGTCAAAGAAGACCTATATGAAACCAGAGAAGATGAATTACAATATGTATGAGGAGTATGAAGATGAACAGTATATTGACTATGAGGGGGTGGAGGAGGAGGAAGTACCAGATGAGGAAGAAGAAGAATATGATGATTTTGCCAAAGAATTAAGCCAGTATAGAAAAGCAAAGGAGGCCTCTCAGCAACAGCAGCAACAACAACAACAGCAGCAGCAACAACACCAACAGCAAAGCCATGTGCCTATGGGACACCGAGGACATGGAACATCAGGTATATCTGGTAGGAAGATGAACTCCAGTGTTTGTCCATTTTCTGTTCTTTTCCATCTGCACCTACGGAATTGACATTTTGGGATATCTTATTGTCTTCTTTTCCATCTGCTCCTATGGAGTTAACTTTTTTTGGGATACCCTGTGGTCCCCAACCACTGGGCCGCAAAGCATATGCTACCGGGCCGTGAGGAAATGATATGATTTGGGGATATGAAACGATATGAGTCAGCTGCACCGTTCCTCATTCCCTGTCACGCACTGTTGAACTTGAACACCCCCCTCCCCCCATCGGCTGGTCTGCAAGAATATTGTCAATATTAAACTGGTCCACGGTACAAAGAAGGTTGGGGACCCCTGCCTTATTGTCAATCAATGAGCTCATTCTTGATTAATCAATTAATTCTGAATCCTCTTGAGAAATCTATTTCTATCAGGAGTCACTGGATAATGATCATCACTGCAAAAAAACAGCCATTTCTTTGCGCTGCTCTTTAATATAGAAATGCTGAGGTGGTTGTGACATGCCCGTGTTTTCGGCCCTGGCTCTGTCTGACCTTTATCAGCCCAGCAATTCTCAAGATTTATGAGTCTTTCCAGTTAAAGATCGTCCTTTGCCTTGATTTAGATATTTGCAGATCAGTAGCCAAATAAGATATCTGACTTACCATTGATGGTACAAAGCAACCCACACAATGCTGGAGGAACTCAGCAGGCTAGGTAGCTTCAATAGAAAAGAGCTTAACAGTCAACATTTTAGGCTGAGACCCTTCTTCAGTCCAGAAGAAGGGCCTTGGTCTAAAATGCCAACTGTTTACACTTTTCTAGAGCTGCTGCCTGACCTGCTGAGTTCCTCCAGCAATTTGTGTGAGTTGCTCCGGATTTCCAGCATCTGCAGATCTTCTCGTGTGTGTTGGTGGTAATTGTTTTGGAATTTCTGCAATGAATCTTTATGCCTTTCTGCTTTAAGAACTCTCTCAAAAACCTCCACCACCTGTCCTGGTAGGCACTTACATGGCCTTGTGCCATATCTCTCTGGATAATTCACTAAGATACAGAAAAAACTTCAGCAGCAAAAACTTGCCTGGATGTTGCTGTGTTTTATTAGTAGTTCTTCTCAGGGTTTATGAACAGTGTTTATCCTTGTAATTACTTTTAAGTTTTGCAATGTCTGTGAGAATGAGATCTAGCTGGTTGAGTTTCCCAGCTGAACTCAGATTTGGTACAGTGGAAGCCCTGTGCAGTTCATTTATGCCTGGTAAATTGCTTGTTGGATTCTGTGCGAGTTTGGATAGAATTTGCAAGCCCATCCACTTGTATGGTTGTCTGGCAGAAAGGTACCAATACAGTAAGTTTGTTTTTAATTATTTATGTTAGATTTAATAATTTATTCAGAAGTGATATTCAGAAGCACTGAAGAAACTTACAGCTTTGCTCGAAGACAAAGGTAGTAATGTGACTTTGTCACTGTCAAATGTTTCTAGTGGAGTTTCAAGGATGAGTTTCTCTGTCCTGCCCATAAATCTCAGTTATATTGATCGAGGCCCATACAGCAGGCAGGGCCTCATCCAGAGAGATTGACTTTGTACATTCAGATTAGGTACATTAGCGGCCAGAGGAATGGAGCTGTGAATGTTGTCAGTGGGCCTCAGTCAACAAAACCTGGGTCAGAGAGTGTATCTGGAGCCAGGGATCAAACTCGGTCTTCCAACTCCATTTTGTACTGTGTGTAGCTTCTGCTTCCTAGGGCTTAGGGCTGGAAGGTTGGAAGTTCTTAATAATGCCAATAGTGCAAGTTCAATTTTATTGTCAGATCTATTAATCCATACCTGACATCCTTTGTGGGGTTGGCCATGGATGCTGAGTCCCAGCTGTCTACATGATCCACAAACGAGGGCAGTATGATATGGAGGGTAAGCTGTTGCCCATGTAAGAGGCTCCCCCTCTCCAAGCGGCTGATGAATTCAAAGGAATGGCAGAGACCAATACAGTTTGGCACCACTGGCGTCGCAGGAGTTGCCAGTCAGCATTGATTTCAACATAGGACTGCCTTAGGGACTCAGGGTTTACCTCTGAAGCCTTCCCCATTAAGTGGGTATAGCTGCAAGGCAGCAGAGGTTTAGATCAGAGTTTTTCTTCTTCATAGGAGAAGGAAAACTCTAAACAATATACAAATAGAGCTTTACAATATAGAATAGTCTATTCCCAACACTGAAATTCTCATTAGAGAGTCATGGATAAAGATTATATATAATTTTCCAGATTTTATTGACCTCTTCAGGCCAGCTGCTAACCATTTGGTGATTTATTTCTATTTCATTCTGATAAATGCATAGCTATCCTGACAGAAACATAGAAAACTTACAGAACAATACAGGCGCTTTGGCCCACAAAGCTGTGCCGAACATGTCTTTACCTTAGAAGTTAAATTCTCATTGAATATTCTAATTAACTTTTTTTTCATCTCTCCTGTTTTCATCTGTAGGTCCTATGCGAGGTGGTGGGAGAGGTCGCGGTATCCGAGGCAGAGGAGGCCGAGGAAGGTCCCGTGGACGGGGTGTAAGAGGAGGCAGAGGAGGAGTTCATGGTCAGAGCCATGGGCCAGGGGCAGGGCATGGACCTCCAGAACATGGACTTCCAGAACATGGATCTGGGTCTGCACATGGGCCATCAGGACAAGGAGCAGGACCAGGACATGGGCCCCCCAGCCATGGACATGGACAAGCAGGCCATGGACCTCCGTGTCATGGGCCCCCTCCTAGCCATGGACCTTCAGGACATGGGCCCCCTCCAGGTCATAGTTCTGGGCCAGGGCAAGGGCCTCCAGGACATGGTCAGGGGTCAGGACATGGACCTGGCCCAAGTCACGGGCCTGGACCAGGGTATGGCCCTCCTTGTCATGGACCTGGGCCAATGCACGGACCACCAGGACATGGACCGCCAGAACACATGATGGACCCTCCAGACGATTGTGAACATGACCTTTATGATGAAGATATGCCGGTAACTTTTTAAAACACTTTTTCAGTTTATTAAAATATTATAGACCAGTTAGCCTGACGTCGGTGGTGGGAAAGATGCTGGAGTCAGCTATAAAAGATGAAATTACGACACATCTGGATAGTAGTAACAGGATTGGTCCAAGTCAGCATGGATTTACGAAGGGGAAATCGTGCTTGACTAATCTTCTGGAATTTTTTGAGGATGTAACTATGAAAATGGACAAGGGAGAGCCAGTGGATGTAGTGTATCTGGACTTTCAGAAAGCCTTTGATAAAGTCCCACATAGGAGATTAGTGGGCAAAATTAGGGCACATGGTATTGGGGGCAGAGGACTGACATGGATTGAAAATTGGCTGGCTGACAGAAAACAAAGAGTAGCGATTAACGGGTCCCTTTCGGAATGGCAGGCGGTGACCAGTGGGGTACCGCAGGGTTCAGTGGTGGGACGGCAGCTGTTTACAATATATATTAATGATTTAGATGAGGGAATTAAAAGTAACATTAGCAAATTTGCCGATGACACAAAGCTGGGTGGCAGTGTGAAATGTGAGGAGGATGTTATGAGAATGCAGGGTGACTTGGACAGGCTGGGTGAGTGGGCAGATGCAGTTTAATGTGGATAAATGTGAGGTTATCCAGTTTGGTGGTAAGAACGGGAAGGCAGATTATTATCTAAATGGAGTCAAGTTAGGAAAAGGGGAAGCACAACGAGATCTAGGTGTTCTTGTACATCAGTCACTGAAAGCAGGCATGCAAGTACAGCAGGCAGTGAAGAAAGCTAATGGTATGCTGGCCTTCATAACAAGGGGAATTGAGTATAAGAGCAAAGAGGTCCTTCTGCAGCTGTACAGGGCCCTGGTGAGACCACACCTGGAGTACTGTGTGCAGTTTTGGTCTCCAAGTTTGAGGAAGGACATTCTTGCTATTGAGGGAGTGCAGCATAGGTTCACAAGGTTAATTCCCGGGATGGCAGGACTGTCATATGTCGAAAGATTGGAGCGACTGGGCTTGTATACTCTGGAATTTAGAAGGCTGAGAGGGGATCTTATTGAAACATATAAGATTATTAGGGGATTGGACATGCTGCAGGCAGAAAGCATGTTCCTGCTTATGGGTGAGCCCAGAACCAGAGGTCACAGTTTAAGAATTAGGGGAAGGCCATTTAGGACGGAGTTGAGGAAAAATTTTTTCACCCAGAGAGTGGTAGATATATGGAATGCTCTGCCCCAGAAGGCTGTGAAGGCCAAGTCTCTGGATGCTTTCAAAAAAGAGATGGATAGAGCTGTTAAAGATAGTGGAATCAAAGGTTATGGGGATAAGGCAGGAACTGGATACTGATAGTGGAGGATCAGCCATGATCACAGTGAATGGCGGTGCTGGCTCGAAGGGCCGAATGGCCTACTCCTGCACCTATTATCTATTGTCTATTAATGTTTGAGATGTCTTTTGTAAGAGAAGGGAATATGTAGTAGAATCTAGAGGGTAGATGGTAATTTTGTGATGAGGATAGAACTGGATGTTTGTAAGATTGGTGTGAAAATGCAGTCATTGGTTGGTGTGGACTCGTTGACAATGACTGTGAGTAGCTATCCTCAAAGAGCTAAATGCTATTAAAGAGTTGTATGAGTAAGTATAGTTAAAATCTACCAAAGTATATTATTTAAAGAAAAACCCTTGAAGAAAGATTGCACATAAAGTATACTGGGTATACTTTTAAGGTAGGTTTGCCATTTGCTGCTTGGTTCATTTCTGAATCTGTACTTCCAAAAGTGTTTTTATTAAATAAAGTGTAATCAACCTCAGTCTGAATGTGGAAAAGACCAAGGAAATGATTATGGATGTTGGAAGATTCAGATGAACCATTCCTCCTCTGTGCAAACCTGGCTCCTCCGTAGAGAGAGTTAAGTGCACCAAGTTCCTGGGAGTTCACATCATGAATGACCTCACGTGGTTCCTCAATATCACCTCTCCTGAATGAGAGCACAGCAGCGCCTCCACCTCCTGAGGAGACTGAGGCAAGCAATGCTCCCCCGCCTCCCCCCATCTTAACAGAATTTTACAGAGCACCATTGAAAGCGTCCTGACAAGCTGTATCTCAGTCTAGTATGGGAGCAGAAGAGCATTGCACCAAAAGTCCCTACAAAGACTGTGAGAATGGATGAGAGGATCAAAAGGATCTGCCTGCCATCCATTGGAGACATTTATCAGGAGCACTGCATTTGCAAGGCCCTTAGTTTTATCAGGGATCCCACCAATCCATCAAGTACCTCTGTGACTTTCTACCATCAGACAGGAGACTCTTATGTATAAAGACAATAATGATCAGGATGGGAAACAGCTTCCCTCAGGCCATTAGGCTTCTGAACTCCCTGCCACATCACATTCAAAGTGTCTGTAGGTAATTTGTGCTCTACCCTACGATATTTAATTCATGCATTTTACTTTGTTTATCTGGGTGTAATTATTCTGTAGATTTAATTCTTACTGTCCTGAATTATTGCCTGTTATATGTGTATTATGTGTACTACTGTGCTTTATATCCTGGTCTGAAGAAATGTTGTCTCATTTGGCAGTATACATATATATAGTTAAATGACAATAAATTTGACGTGACTTGAGTTGAACTTCCAGTAATCCAGCAACACCACCTGCCAACTCTGCCACCACCTCTCTACTATCTCATCGTCCTTGCACTTGGTTGTCTCAAATCCTCATTCAGGATGCACTATGTTGTCCCGGCTGGATCACTCGAGGAGGCACCTCTTTGTCTGGAATATATCTAATAGCAGCTACTAAATCATTCCAGGTTGAGTAATCAAGTCATATCAGTGGTAGAGAAATCATTGGAGAAGATTATTTGAGTTACCGTATGCATGGATTTATCGGGTTAGTCAAGATGGCTGTGTGTGATAGAGGTCATGTCTTACAAATTTGAGTTTTTTTTGAGGAGCTGATGAAGGTCGTTGATGAGGATAGGACAATGAGTGTTGTCTACATCAGGGGTCCCCAAGCTTCTTTGAACTGCGGACCAGTTTAATATTGACAATATTCTTGTGGACCGGCCGACTGGGGGGGTGGGGTGGGGTGGGGGGGGCATGGAGGGTAGGGTTGCCAATGGACAGGAGTAGCATTCACATACGTTGTTTCCTCTGAGAAAGACTATAATGACCATGAAGCCTTGTGCAGGCACCAGTGCGCATTCGTGTACGTGACGATTTTTTTCTACAAATCATTTTCGGTGATTCTGTTCGGGGGGGGGGGGTGTTGTTAATGACGACCGGAATATCGGTGATAAGTGGCTAATACACTCAATTTTGTTTCCAAAAGGGTTTATCAAACGAATTTAATATTAAACACACAGCGCATATTTTCCTCGCATGAATATAGCGATAAGTCAATTATCGGGGAGGACAGGGGAGCTTGAAGTAAGTGTTGAACACACTCCAGTAGAAGTGGTAGAGGCAGGTTCGATATTATCATTTAAAGAAAAATTGGATAGGTATATGGACAGGAAAGGAACGGAGTGTTATGGGCTGAGTGCAGGTCGGTGGGACTAGGTGAGAGTCGCGTTCAGCATGGACTAGAAGGGCAGAGATGGCCTGTTTCCGCGCTGTGATTGTTATATGGTTATATAAGTCACTTATAAGTCAATAGCATCATAACATTTTAAGCAACGTTTGGATATTAAACACACAACACATAATTTCCCCGTATGAACATATAAAATCATTGCAACACACCAATATTGCTGAATCAGTGGGAGCCCTGGGCTTGTTTCCCTGCAACAAGACGGTCGTATGGAGGGATGATGGGAGACAGCGATACTCGAATGGGGTTCCTTATGTCCAGTCTATTCAGCAATTTAGTTTTCGTTGCATTCATTGCAGAGATATGTTGGAAGTGGAAGCAATGTTTTCAGTGCTTTCGTGGCTATGTCAGGATATTTAGCCTTGACTTTGATCTGGAATGCTGGCAAAGATGTTATGTCAAACATACTTTTCAGCCTACCGTCATTTGCAAGCTCGAGGAGTTGATCTCCTGACATGGATGACGCACGGGTAATGACCTCGCGTGCGTTCAAGCTCAACAGTGGGCGTGCCAGGGAATGAGGAAAGGTGCAGCTGACTCATATCGCCAAATCATATCGTTTCGTCATGGCCTGGTAGGACATGCCTTGTGGCCCGGTGGTTGGGGACCGCTGGTCTACATGGACCTTAGTAAAATATTTAACGAGGTCCCTCATGCCAGGCTACTGCATAAGATTAAGGCAGATTTGTATTATTTGTATTATTATTATTATTTGTATTTACTATTGATTTGTAATTCAGGGAGCGGGAAGTGCAGAATCAAATATCGCTGTGATGATTGTACGTTCTAGTATCAATTGTTTGGCGACAATAAAGTTTAAATTATAGAGTGAATACTTACTGTGGAGGATGTGGAGACTTGGTAGATCGGATCCAGTGTTGACTTGACCACACAGATGGTGTTATTCTGACTGAGGGTCGGTAATCAGTGGTGGTCTGCTGGGATCAGCGCTGACAAACTTTTGTTTGTGATTTATATAAATAATTTGGATGAAAATGTAGATGAGCAAACAACACAACATTTGGCAGAGCTGTGTGTAGTGAGAAAGGTTTGTCAAAGGATCCAGTAGCATATAGATCAGTTGAAAATACAGACAGAGAAACTGCAGAGAGAATTTAATGTGGACAAGTATGAAGTGTTGCATATTGAAAAGTGAAATATAAGATGAAACTGCAATAAATAGCCGGACCCCTTGGAATATTGGTGTACAGAGGGACCTCGGGGTGCAAGTACGTAGGTTTGTGAAAGTGGCAGTACAAGAAGTTAGAGTGTTAATGAAGGTGTACCACATATTTGCCTTCATCAGTCAGGGCACTGAGTATAAAATTTGGCAGGTCATGTTACAGCTGTATAAGACTTTGGATAGGTCACATTTGGAGTATTATGTGCCGTTATGGTTGCTGGATGTGGAGGGTATGCAGAAGAGATTACCAGGATATTGCCTGAATTTCAGAGTATTAGTTATAAGAAGAGGATGGACAAACTTGGATTGTTTTCTCTGGCTTGCTAATCTTCTAAGTATATAAAATGATAAGAAGTGGAGATAGGGTAGCTAGTTAGAATCTTTCTCCTGCATAGAAATATGAAATACTATAGGACAAAGATTTAAGGTGAAAGAGAGAAAGTTTAATGAAGATTAGTGAGTTTTATTTTTCCACAGAGAGCAGTAGGTGCTGGGGAATGTGCTGTCAGGCGAGGTGTCAGAAACAGAGATGACAGCAACACATAAAGAGGCATTTAGACAGCTACATGAATAGGGGTCTAGATGATGTGCAGGCAAATGGGATTAGTTTAAATTGTAATCTTAATTGACACACAGATGCCAGTGATATTAAACCTGACTCTAGAGACATCATGGTTCCTGTGTTCCATATTGTACAAAACAATGAACAAGAAAGTAAGTATTGTGCAACTTGATTCATGCCTTTTGAATGTTCTAATGTATTATGTACAGTGAATTCCAGTTAATTGGAACACATCAGCACCAGTACGTTTTGGTCCAATTAAGTGGCTGCCCCAATTAGCCGAAGTTTCATGGAAATACTTAGAAAGTCACAAAATAGACAAACTGAGTAACAAATTATGTATTTTAAATTAAAAAAAACAAATTAGAGCACTATCTCTAATTTATACTATAAAACTGTGTAATTTCCTAATAGTTATTTTTGGAGGAATTTATCCAGTGTACACTGCCATGTTCTTTTGATTTGACTGTAAATAAACATAATCAGCACAGAATGTAGTGCAGATAATGAATTGCCTTCATACAATCCTTTCAACGATAGCATTCCCCAAATCTTAACTTTCATTGTAACACTCAAGATGATTTGTCATTACCTTTCAGATCTTCGTAGTTTCTAACTTGTTGAAAGAGTGAAATCATTTCACTTCACTCCCAGCTGTTTCTGGCATCTCCAAGCCTAAATGGCTTGAAACCGCAGTGTGCAAAACAATTCTGAATTGTCTTACTGGTTTTTTCTTTTTTTTTTAAAGAAAAGAAGGAAAAAAAGAGAACCCCAATTAACTAAAAGAAAAAAATCACTAACTACAAGAGAAAGAAAAAGAAAAAAGAGGAAAAAAACCATTAGGAACCAACTCCCAGAACAATACGTTTCACAATCATCTATATATATATATATGTGTGTGTGTGTGTGTGTGTGTGTATGTATATATATGTGTATATATGTGTGTGTGTGTGTGTGTGTATGTATATATATGTGTATATATGTGTGTGTGTGTGTATGTATATATATGTGTATATATGTGTGTGTGTGTATGTATATATGTGTGTGTGTGTGTGTATGTATATATATGTATATGTGTGTGTGTGTATATATATATATGTGTATATGTATGTGTGTGTGTATGCATATGTGTGTGTATATGTATGTGTGTGTGTATGTATATATGTGTGTATGTATATATATGTGTGTGTGTGTGTGTGTGTGTGTATATATATGTGTGTGTGTGTGTGTGTGTGTGTGTATATATACATATATATAAGAAAAATCATCAACTGCCAATTCACATTTATATAAAATAAGATTGGAAGGAAACCATATAATATGAGATGATACTAAGATAGGTGGAGTTGTGGATAATGAAGTAGGTTTTCAAAGCTTGCAGAGAGATTTAGGCCAGTTAGAAGAGTGGGCTGAAAGATGGCAGATGGAGTTTAATGCTGATAAATGTGAGGTGCTACATTTTGGTAGGACTAATTAAAATAGGACATACATGGTAAATGGTAGGGCATTGAAGAAGGCAGTTAGACAGACGGATCTAGGAATAATGGTGCATAGTTCCCTGAAGGTGGAATCTCATGTGGATAGGGTGGTGAAGAAAGCTTTTGGTATGCTGGCCTTTATAAATCAGAGCATTGAATATAGGAGTTGGGATGTAATGTTGAAATTGTACAAGGCATTGGTGAGGCCAAATTTGGAGTATTGTGTACAGTTTTGGTCACCAAATTATAGGAAAAATGTCAACAAAATAGAGAGAGTACAGAGAAGATTTACTAGAATGTTACCTGGGTTTCATCACCTAAGTTACAGAGAAAGGTTGAACAAGTTGGGTCTTTATTCTTTGGAACGTAGAAGGTTGGTGGGGACTTGATAGAGGTATTTAAAATTATGAGGGGGATAGATAGAGTTGACGTGGATAGGATTTTTCCATTGAGAGTGGGCGAGATTCAAACAAGAGGACATGAGTTGAGAGTTAAAGGGCAAAAGTTTAGGAGTAACATGAGGGGGAACTTCTTTACTCAGAGAGTGGTAGCTGTGTGGAACGAGCTTCCAGCAGAAGTGGTTGAGGCAGGTTCGGTGTTGTCGTTTAAAATTAAATTGGACAGCTATATAGGACAGGAAAGGAATGACGGGTTATGGGCTGAGTGCAGGTCCGTGGGACTAGATGAGATTAAGAGTTCGGCACGGACTAGAAGGGCCAAGATGGCCTGTTTCCGTGCTGTAATTGTTATATGGTTATATAAATTAATGCAAATTAAATGATAATATTTGGCAAAAGAGCCCCATCTTCTCTCAAAATTGAATCGAGGATCAAAAGTTCTACTTCTAATTTTTTCCAAGCTGAGACATAATATTACTTGAGAAAACCATTGAATTAGTGTAGGGACAGAGGTATCTTTCCATTTCAATAAAATAGCCCTTCTTGCCAACAATGTGACAAATGCCATTACATGTTGGTCTGAAGATGAAATACTCTGAATATGATGCGGAACTATTCCAAATAGAACAGTCAATGTATTAGGTTGTAAATTAATTTTCAGAGCTTTAGAAGATTTTAATGAAGAATATGACCAGAACATATGTGACAAAATGGCTACTTCAGTTTTACACCTATCACAATAGTTGTCTATGTCAGGAAATATTTTGGATAGTCTCTCCTTTGTTAAGTAATAACGGTGAATAATTTTAAATTGAATTAAACAGTGATTGGCACATATCGAAGAAGAATTGATCATTTTCAAAACTCGCAACCAATCTTCATTAACAAAGGTCATATTAAGTTCTCTCCCAATCTTGTTTAATCTTTAGTGAGAGGTTATCTTTTTGTAGTAAAAGTAAATTAGAAATTCTACCAATGGAACCTCTCACTAAAGGATTCATATTCAAAATAGTATCCAACAAATCAGATTCTTGCATATATGGAAACATAGATAAGTATTTTTGTAAAAAAATGTCAAACCTGAAAATATTGCAGGAAGTGTGTCTGAGAGAGAGAATATTTGCTAATTAACTTCAAAAGTCATCAATTGACCATCACAAAATAAATCTGCAAAAGAACAGATCCCCTTATTTCTCCATAAGAGAAAAATGGGATCGGTTATTGATGGTTTAAGTAGAAAATTTCAATATAGAGCTGGACAATTTAAATTGTTTAAAATTAAAAGAGTTGCAAAACTGAAACCAAATCTGTAAGGACTGTTTAATAACAGGGTAGAGATTTAAATTTAGAATTTTAGCAAGTTGTAAAGGTAATGGAGCTCCTAATAATAAGGTTAAATGAAACTGTTTGATAGCTTTTAATTCCAAATCAATCCAAGCTGGTTTTTTGCCAGTATAGCCAAAAACATAATTGTCGAATATTAACAGCTCAATAATACAATCTTAAATTAGGTAGTGCAAGTCCACTATCTTTTTTAGATTTTTGTAAATGATACTTATTAATTCTTGATTTTTTATTATTCCAAATAAAGGACAACATAATAGAATCAATTTGATCAAAAAAATTTTTAGTTGAAGAGATAGGTGTATTTTGAAAAATATATAAAAATCTCAGTAAAATAATAATTTTCACGGCCTGAATACGACCTATTAAAGTGTAAGTGGATTCCATCTAGATGGAACTTACTGATTATTTCTCATCAACTATCAGTGACTGGTTTTTGAACATGAACACATGCCACTGATGCTATTTAAAAACTTCACTCTAAGCATAAGTAGTGTCTAACAGCTACGCAAATGCTTATCACTGAGGTTAGGTAGAAACTGTTCGGCGTGTCTCCTGCCCCAATTAAGCAGCGTAATGTCCCAAATAAACAAAGGAAATCCCGGTTATTTTCTTGATTTAAGAGTTGGCCCAAATAAATGGCTTCTCTAAGTGGACCGATGACCCAATTGGCTGGAATCTACTGTCTTTTCCTTTGCATTATCCATGGAAACATTTCATTCCCTCCCATCAATACCCCTAATCGATTGAGTAGACTGTTGTTTTACTCTGCGTGTCATTTTACAGTAGCCAGTTTGCGCTAGAAGACCGTTGGTAATGAGATTGTCATCTGTTTTAATTTTGCTCATTAAATATTAGGACATCATGGAAAGCTTCCCTGCTTTTCTTCAAAATTGTCCTATAGAATTTCAGAAAAATGTGGCCAAGACAATTAAAATTTCCTCAGAAATATGGACACTTTTAACAGTGCAGAACTTCCACACTATTACACCGAAGGGACAGCGTGGATTTTTATTTTCAGGCCTGCAGAATAGAATTTGGATTCATTGTTACCATCTGAGCTGAGGCTGACATATGTAACACAGTGGTGGATTTATATCTATGCATTCTTGCCAAACATTTCCTATAGACTGAGCATGAGATATTAACTCGTCTAAAGAACTTGTTTCTCCTCTCCAAACGTTCTGTAATTAGAGTCATAGAAAACTACAGCACAGTCTCTTCGAGATTACTATTTTGCAGCACAGTTGAGAGCTGTGATATGCTGATGCAACCCATCATATGGCGCTCAATGGAAAACATTGAGGAGAGGATACTTTCCATCCCCATACAGGCAGTTTTGGCTGATAGCAACCTACAAAGTTACTAAATACTATTGATAACCCATGGGTGAAATGGACTCCTAAAATATGGAAAGCTATTATAAAAGAATATAAACTAGAGAGAGACATTGCAATTCTTAAATGCTGTGCATATGACTCGGATTTTATGCCAAACAAACTGGATGCTTGATTTAAGGACTGGACAGCTAAAGGAATAACAGCTATATGCAGTATAATGAAAGAAGGAACACTGTTCAGTTTTGAAATGCTCAAAGAGAAACACTTATTAGAGAAACAAGATTTTTATCGATACTTATAGTGTGACAGTATGTTAATAGGATGGTTAAAAATGTAACCAAGGCAAGTACATATTTGATAGAGCTATTTAGAAAAGCATATAATTCAGACAATGGTAGTAGAATAATTTCAAGTGTGTATAAGGGTTTGTCAAATCTTAAAACACATTCGACTTCATACATTAAAACAAAATGGGAGAAGGAAGGAGGGATAATGATATCTGAGGAAGAATGGACAATAATATGGAGGTATCAATGGAAGTGTACCAGTTCACAGAAATGGAGGGTGTTCGGGTGGAAAAACTTGATAAGATATTTTATTACACCCTTTCAGAAATCCCATTATGATAGTAACCTCCCTGTTTGCTGCAGAAATTGTGGAAATCAAAATGCAAACCATTATCATATTTTCTGGGAAAGCCTCATTATCAAAGACTATTGGAGTGGAATACATAATGCCCTACAAGACATCTTTAAATGTGAAATACCCTTAGAAAGTAAGACCATATATTATGGGTATATACCTCAAGAATGGTTGAAAAGAGATAAATATTTAATGAATATATTGCTGGTGGCTGGTAAAAAGACCCTTACCAGGAAATGGTTATCACAGGAGAGCCCAACTTTAAATGTATGGATGGAAATTACAATGGACATTTACAAAATGGAGAAGATAACAGCATTTGTTAATTATAAGTTGGAACAATTTGATTCATACTGGGAAAAGTGGTTTAACTACATTACATAGGCCTGATTTTATTCTCACAAGTCAATGAATATGTTGTAAAAAAAAATCACTCCCTACTTTGTACATAGTTTTCTTCTTTTGATTGTTCTTTCTTTCTTCTCCTTTCTATAAGTGTATACCTCAGATAAATATTATGTGGAGATTTGTGATAAATATGATTATATGATATATATGTACGGTATCTGAAACACATCTTATGGAAATGTTTGATAATGAACTTCAATAAAAAATAAATTACAAAATAAAGAAAACTACAGCACAGAAACAGGCCCTTTGCCTATCTAGTCTATGCTGAACCACTTACACTGCCTAGTGCTTTTGACCTGCACCTAAACCATAGTCCTCCATACTGCTACCATCCATTTACTTATTCAAACTTCTCTTAAACATTGAATTCAGAATCACATCCAGCATTTGTGCTGGGTGCTCATTCCACACTCTCACCACCCTCTGAGTGAAGAAAGTTTCCCCCATGATACCCTTAAACATTTCACCTTTCACCCTTAACCCATGGCCTCTAGTTGTAGTCTCACCCAAACTCTGTTGCAAAAGCCTGCTTGAATTTACCCTATCTATACCCCTGATAATTTTGTATACCTCTATCAAATCTCTTCTCAATTTTCTACACTCCAGGAACAAAAGTCTAACCTCTTCAATCTTTCCTTATAACACAGGTCCTCCAGTCCTGGCAACATACTTGTAAATTTCCTCTTTACTTTTTCAACCTTATTTACATCTTTCCTGTAGGTAGATGACCAGAACTCCACACAGTACTCCAAATTCAGCCTCACCAATGTTTTATACAGCTTCAACATAACATCCCTACTCCTGTACTTAATAGTTTGATTTATTAAGGCCAATGTGCCAAAAGCTTTCTTTACGACCCTGTCTACCTGTTATGCTGCTTTCAATAAATGATGGATCTGTATTCCCAGATCCCTTTGTTCTACAGCAATTCTTCATCTAATCATAAAAACTGCAGTTTTTTAAATAAGTTTTGTAGTTCATTAAATTTGCATACTGCATATGCTTGCTTAATTTTGATTTAAACATGCTGTTTTAGGCTATTGAACATGTTTACCTCCTTTACTCCATGACAGACAGTTTTTGTTATGTCTTTCTAGAACCTTGATGATGGAATGCGTATGAGGAGCATGCATGATCACGGGCATCAGCCATGTGCAGAGAAGAAAGGAAAAGTTCTTTGCAAGTTCTTTGTGGAGGGTAGATGTTCAAAGGTGAGAAATGTCTTGCTAAGCTGAGTAACTGGTACTTTTGGATCGCTATGTCAATGTATTGTAGTTACTGATATTCAGTTAATTCTCTATTAGAAACTAGACTGAGTAAATGTTTTCTAAGGAAGTAGTTTGATTTATTTTATTAATTTGCATTCATTTTCTTGGAAACAGTTCATTATTTTAACTAATTCACCTGGACAACATTTTTTTTTGCATAAAATATTTTTGATTTGTACTATTTCTCTGTTGGGTAAGGTTACAGGTTGTTAAGTTCCATGATTCTGTTTTGCCAATATGACTTATTAGGACATGCACCTGACTTGATCTTCAGTATTTCTTCCTTTTATTAAACACTAACATCCATAGGTCTTCCTCAAGTAATGAATATTGAATGCAAATCCAATTCTTAACATTTGCCTAATGTCACTTTTTGACCATATTTGATAACACACTGTTTATATTTTTTTTGTCTGGTGTGTTTTCTTAGTGATATTCTTGTTCCAGTTTCGACCACGTCGTTACCAAAGGCACTGGTTCATAAGAAATTAGGAGCAGGATCACTAAGCCTGCCCTGCCATTCAATACAATCATCACTGATCGACCCAAGTAATTTGCCTCATCTCCCCTTCTGTGTCAGCTTTTTTGGCCCTTAGTTCCTTGTTCTTTGAATGATGCATTGAAGATGCAAGATGATGATTAATGCCATGGGCAGTGGTGCCACGATTGTTCCCATTGAAGCAATTATGCATGTTTTAAGAAACTAGGTAATGAGGTTCATGGCAAAGTCACATCTGTGTTTTTACACAGAAGTTATGGTCGTACAGTAACTTGAAGTGCAAATATTCTCCAGCAATACATGTCCAGATCATAGTATTTTTACTTTGTCCATACAAGATAGAGAAGAAATGGAAATATGAATCAACTTTTATTTTGAAACAAGTTGGTAATTCAGTTAAGGTTTAAAAAAAATCTGAATGTGGAGATATTGACAAAAAGATTCAAGCAGAAACATTAGTTGTAATTACATTTGCTCCCAGCTTGAGTTCCATTATAGCTCACTTATACTTTAACTGGCGGTTTTAATTTCAAATGGTAGCTCTTGTACTCTTTGGATGCTTGTTCAAGTGTATGAAATTTATGTTCAATTAGTTCAATTGTAAAGGTTTGGCTTTCACATGTACTTGAGCATGAATAGCGTCTGATGCTGCTCTGTATGTACATGTGGCTTGTAACACTCAGGAAGTTTTAAATGAGATAAAATGCAAATAATGACTGTCTCAGTTTCCTCTGAATTATTCAACAACCATTCCAAAATCTAAAATTCTCAATTCTCATCTTGAGTACAAGACCACTATGGTTTCAACTTTTAATTTTAACCACAACAGAACCCAGAAAACTTACTTAGGTGTTCCAATTTTTATATTTGCCTGACAAATATAATGTCAGCCTTGCATATGCTTCAAAAATATGTTTTTCCAGATTATGAGAATATGATGGACAGAGTTTTGGACCAATGACGGTTGCTTGTAAGTACAGATTAGAACTCGGTCTAGAAATAAAATATGGAATTGTGAAAATACAGGTGGCTTCAGATGACTCCGAATGTGCACTGTTACTCTGTCATCATGTAAACCAAAAGTTGATTAATTAGCCTAAAGTGTTTTCTAATAGCAGAAACATAGCTTGTATTGCCAAATAATGATGATAAATGGGGAAAAAAACTTTTCCAAACTGAAACAAACAAATTAAGTAATTCAAACTATTGACACTGCATACAAAATTGTTCTAAAATTTCAAGTATAATGATGAGTAGTTTTGCCCATCTTTGTTGTGCAGTGAAGATTGAAATGCATCTGTTTAAATCTTACTCTTCTTACTGCAAATTCTGGAATTTCAGTTTAGTTTATCTTTTGAGTTTTTAAAAATATATATTCAATTCCTTCTTTATTTGCACTCAGTTGACATACTTCTTCATTGTAAACATTTGCTACATTAGGAATTTTTCGAATGTTTAGGTACATTTGAAAGTGGCAATGTATTCAGTGTATACCTCTTTCTACAGGGGGATCAGTGCAATTTCAGTCATGATTTGGGACCACCAAGAAAGCGAGAGCTCTGCAGATTTTACTACAATGGATTTTGCGCTAAAGCAGAAAATTGTTTGTACATGCACAATATCCTTTACTGGTGCTGAGCTGACAGTATGATTGTTTCCTGTTTTTATTCAAGCTGCTGAGGAAGGCAAAACTGATTTTATGAGCTTGACGGCATAAACACTTGGATGCAGTGCATGCCAAAGTCAAATCAAATTTAAAACCAAGAGAAACTTAAGTACTTTGATAGTAATTCTTGCACATCAGATAAATTGATGTGATAATGATTGATGAAGCAATCAAAAGATTCAAAATTTACCTTCCACCAACAGAGTAATGCACTTTTTAATGTCAAAAATCCCACATTTTGCTTATACTTTCTTGAAGCTGTGGCAGGAAAACTTCTCCTTCCAAGTGTTCATTGTATAGAAATTAAAATGAAACATTATTTCATTAAAATGAAGCTTATTACTGGATTTAAACCCTCAAAGGTATGCAAAACATCACAAAAGTATAGTGGGAGGCAGCATACTATACTCTAAATCCAAAGCTTTGCTTTTTCAGTAATCTTAATCATCTTTTGGCCTTGATCAGGTTAATGATATTATTTACAGTCATACCAATATTTGGCTTTATACTATTTTAATCAAAGCAGAACTTTGGAATTTTGTTTACTACCTGCAAGTGAAGCATTTGATTCTGAATACTGGCTTTATTAATCGTGGCCCTGAGTGCAGAAACTGGGATGTTATGTTGTAGTTGTACGGAATGTGTGAGTCCATATTCAATATTGTGTTCAGTTTTGATCATTCTGCTATAGGAAAGATATCATTAAGCTGGGAAGAGTGCAAAGAAGATTTGAGGATGTTGCCAGGTCGCGAGGGACTGAGTTTTGGAGAGAGGTTGGGCAGGTTGGGACTGTTTTCATTGGCGTGTAGGAGAATAGAAATGTATCACATTGTGAGGAACACAGGTTGGGCCAATCTCCACTGTCTTGGGAGTCATGAACTGGAGGGTGTAGGTTTAAGGTGAGAGGGGAAAGATTTCACAGGAACCTGAGGAGCAATTTTAGTTTTAAGTCACTTTAAGGAGGAGCAATTTTAGTTTTAAGTCACTTTAGGGATGAGCTGCCAGGGGAACTGGCTTAGGCAGGTATTGCACATTAACAAAATGTAAAGATGCTTGGACGGGTACATGATTGGAAAGGTTTAGACCAGGGGTTCTCAACCTGGGGTCCACAGACCCTTTCCTTAATGGTGTTGATGCATGGCATAAAAAAAGGTTGGGAACCCCTGATTTAGACAGACATGGGTCAACCATGGGTAACTGGGACTAGCTTAGAAGGGCATCTTAGTTGGCATGGACTGGTTGTGCCAAAGGGCCCATTTCTATGGTATATGATTCTATGACTCTGTAACTATTTTGTCTCAATTTTCAGTCCAGCATCTCAACATACGCTAATTAAGCCATGTTTACTCTGTTTTGTGTAACCTCACTCTTGTAAGCCTATTTACACTCCCCTGATTCTCCACCAACCAGCTACACAATCGGAAATTTACAATTGCCAATTAATCTAATGACCAACATGCCCTTGGGATTTGAGGGGAAGCCCACACAGTCACAAAGAGAACATGTAGCCTCCACATAGACAGCACCAGGGGTCAGAATTTACCGGTAATCCCGGTTGCTGTGGCTGTGAAGCACCCCTGTGGAGTATTTGGTAACATTTTGGTTAAACTACTTGTGGTGGAAAATGTTATTGTCTTTTCATTAATATTATCATCTTTAACATTTCTTACATGAATTTCCTTGCAAGTTCTTTCATACGACAGGTAATTGTTACCAGGGAGATGATTGCAAGTTTTCACATAGACCTCTAACCGATGAAACCAGGGAGCTACTGGATAAGGTAATGGAAATCCAAGATTTTGTATCCCAGTTTTCTCTTGTCATCTGGGATACTGGGATGGAGAGCACTCGGTAAATGCACTCCTTACACACAAATGTTGCCTTGTCATTCTGCTGTCTATTGCACTGAGTGTATGCACTTCACTGTCTTCCCTGGTATATTCTCATAATGGTCCCAAACTGAGCTGCTGCGCTCAGGTTGGCTGGGCCGAAAATTCCATTTCTTTAGTAATGGGATTTGTAAGTATGTGTATATATGTTTTGTATACTGTATTTAAGTTAGAGACTTATGCTTATTTTGTAATAGGATTGTAACTACATTGTGTGGTGCATTATAGTCTAATTCATGTGTAGTCTTCAGTTAATGTTGTTGCTAATTAAAGATTGTGTGTCCTAGTGCCGAACAAAATGGAGCTCTTCGCCCTCAGTAAGGAAGAGAGATAGGGGCTGCCAAGAGTTCACACTGGACAAAAATAGTACGGAGCTAGTATTGTGTTTTTCTGGTAGTTTTCTTTTTGCAAATATTGGCAGTTTTCTTATCATTATTTTCGCTAATTTTTTAAGTTTCATTTTTGAAGCAAGTAATAAACACCCTTGCACTAAAGTGCTGAGCAACTCCAGCCATTTTTCCTTTGGTCATAATCCACATGCCTAACAGATACAGGGTGGCAGCCTCTAGTATCTTGCTTGTTAACCTTGTCAGCAGATTATTTTATTAGGTGGTGGATGGTGAGGCCAGGGTGTGGAAACACTTCTAAGCTTTGTTGTATATGTCTCCAAGGTCCACCTAGAAGCACATTAACCAGGTGATCACTGAATAAAGCTATTTTTATAGTAGTTCAAAAGCAAGAAAACATTGGCTGAAATGGTAGATTCATATGAACTTGCAAGAGTGAATTAAATAATTACATGGAGTTAAAAGTTAAAAGGCTAGGGAAGGAAGCTGTTTAGATAGGTTCTTTTCAATTTCTGTGCTCTTTCATCCATAATTCTTTGAACTGGTGATTATATTGTGGGCTTCACCTTTCCAAACAGATGTTAGCCAGTGAGGCGGAAGCTGGTGCAGAAGATGAAAAGGAAGTGGAAGAATTAAAGAAGCAAGGAATCACGCCTTTACCGAAACCCCCACCTGGAGTTGGGTTGTTACCCACGCCGCCTCGACCTCCAATGGCACCTCCTTCAAATATTCCCAATGCTCCACGGCCTCCGATGATGGGACCACTGCCTCCAGGTCCTCCACCGCCTGGTCCTCCACCACCAGGTCCTCCACCTCCAGGACCCCCACCACCTGGACCTCCATGTTTACCCGGTCAAAAGAAGATCCCCTCTCTCTTTGAGATTGTTGTTCAGCCTACTCCACACCTTGCCCATAAAATGGGAATGAAGTAAGCGCACTGATGAAGTTTTGTTTTTAATTGTTTTTATAGTTAAACAGTTTTTATGAGAAAGGAATTTTTATAAAAAAACAATTTGTGTGATAATATTAATAATAGTTAATAAGTAAAAAGTAAAAGTAATTATTAATAATTGTGTGAATTATACATTATGTTTCTATTTATATAATTAAGTGGCTGGGAAAATCCTGGAGTCTGCTATTTCTTGATTGGTCAGGGCATGAAGGGATACGGGGAGAAGGCGAGAGACTGGGTCTGAGAGGGAAACTGGATCAGCCATGATGAAATGGCAGGGCAGACTCGATGGGCCAAATGGTCTAACAAAGGCTGTGATACAAGGACACTTAAAGAAATACACCAATGGGAATAAACACAGTCAGCATGCAATTATGAAAAGACCACAAGACAGAGGAGCAGTATTTGGCCTTTCAGTCCATTGTGTCTGTTCCGTCGTTTCATCATGGCTGATCTATTTCCCCCTTAGCCCCATTCTCCTACCATTCTCCGCATAACCGTTCATGCCCTGATTAATCAAGAACCTATCAACCTCCACCTTAGATGCACCCAGCAACCTGGCCTCCACAGCCACCTATGGAAACAAATTCCACAGCTCACCAATCTCTGGCTAAAGGAATTCCTCCTCATCTCTGTTCTAAATGGACGTCCTTATATTTTGAGACTGTTTCCTCTGGTCCTAGACTCCCCCACAAAAGGATATATCTTCTTCACATCCACTCTATCTTGACAAATTGTGCTTGACAAACTTACTGGGTATTTTGAGAATGTGACTGGCAGAGTAGCAAAGAGGAGAATAAGAGATGCGGTTATATAACTGGATTTTCAAAAGACCTTTGATAAAGTCTGACATGAGAGGTTAGTGTACGAGATTACATCTCATGATATAGGGCAGTGGTCCCCAACCTTTTTTGCACTGCGGACCAGTTTCATATTGACAATATTCTTGGGGACCGGCCGACCTGGGGGGGGTGGGTGGTGGGTGCGGTAGGGTAGGGTTGCCAGCGGACAAGAGTAGCAGTCAAATACGTTGTTTACCCCTAGAGACTACAATGACCATGAAGCCTTGCGCAGGCACCAGTGCGCATGTGTGAGTTGCGCGTGCGTGTACGTGCTGAGTTTTTCTACAAATCGTTTTTTGGCAATTCTGTTCGGGGGAGGGGGGTGTTAATCACGACCAGAATATAGGTGATAAGTGGCTAATACAGTCAATTTCATTTCTAAAAGGGTTTATCTAATGAATTTAATATTAAACACACAGCACATATTTTCCTCGCATGAATATAGCGATAAGTCAATTGTCGGGGACGATAGGGGAGCTTGAAGTAAGTGTTGAACGAACTTCCAGTAGAAGTAGCAGAAGTAGGTTCGATATTATCATTTAAAGAAAAATTGGATAGGTATATGGACTGGAAAGGAATGGAGGGTTGTGGGCTGAGTGCAGGTCAGTGGGACTAGTTGAGAGTAGCGTTGGGCATGGACTAGAAGGGCCAAGATGGCCTGTTTCCGTGTTGTAATTGTTATATGGTTATATAAGTAAGTCAATAGCATCATAACATTTTAAGTAACATTTGGATATTAAACACACAGCATATATTTTCCCCGTATGAACATATAAAATCATTGCAACACACCAATATCGCTGAATCAGTGGGAGCCCTGGGCTTGTTTTCCTGCAACAAGACGGTCCTATCGAGGGGTGATGGGAGACAGCGATACTCGAAGGGCGTTCCTTATGTCCAGTCTATTCCGCAATTTAGTTTTCATTGCATTCATTGCAGAGATATGTTGGAAATGGAAGCAACGTTTTCAGTGCTTTCGTGGCTATGTCAGGATATTTAGCCTTGACTTTGATCCGGAATGCTGGCAGAGATGTTATGTCAAACATACTTTTCTGCCTGCCGTCACTTGCAAGCTCGAGAAGTTATCTCCTTCCCGCGCTGACATGGATGACGCGCGGGTAATGACCTCGCGTGAGTAATGGCTCAACAGTGGGCGTGATGGGGAATGAGGAAAGGTGCAGCTGACTCATATCGCCAAATCATATCGCTTCCTTGCGGCCCGGTGGTTGGGAACGGTTAATATAGGGAGTAATATACTGGCAGGGAATGGAAATTGGTGCACTGACAGGAAAGAGTGGGAAAAGTGGCTGAAGTTTTGCGATTAATTGTGCTGAATTTACAGGCTGCAGGCTTGTTGGATACCTCATTGCCTTTCACCTGTTTTTACGGATGGTGCAATTTATAAGTTGTTTGTAGACAACATTTTGTGTAGTATAAATTTTAAGGGATATGACATATTTATATCAAATGTTATCATTTAAACTTAAAAATACTGATGTAGTTCTGTCAGAGTTGCATTCTACTTCAGTGAATGTTAAAAATTTGGGAGTTGTGAGAAGTATTTTTAGCAAAACATTTCTTGAAATAGATTTTCCCAATGCAGTGGATTCTGGTTAATAGGGACAGCTGCTTATTTGGCCAACTCTTAAAGAACAAAAACGAATTGAGAAAATGGCCAGGGTTCCCTTTGTTTATTTGGGACACTATGCTGCTTAATTGGAGCAGGAGACAGTTGCCAAACAGTTTCTAACCCGTTTGAGGTGCATGCACTTGTGAGGCCGTTAAACACTACACTGTGCTTAAGCTGAACAGTTTTTAAATAGCTTTAGTTGCGTGCGCTTGTGTTCAAATAGCAGTGATTTTGTCACTGATAGTTGGTAAGAAATAAGCAGTAGGACAATTCAGAACTATTTTGCTCACTGTGGTTTCAAGCATTCAGGCTTAGAGATTCCAGAAATGGCTGAGAGCTAAAATTAAACAATTTCACCACTTCAACAAGTTAGGGTCTACGAAAAATTTGAAGGTACCTAGATCATCTTAAACGTTAAAATGAAAATGAAGATTTGGAGGATCCAATCACGGATAGCATTGTATGAAGGCAGTCATTTATCTAGGTGTCTGTGCTGGTTTTGTTCATTTACAGTCAATCAAAAGAACACGACAGCATACTCTAGGTGAATTCCTCCGTCAATAACAATCAGGAACGAATGCACAGTATTATAGTACTGTAGTAGTATTAATAGTGTTCTAATTTGTATTTCATTTAAATACATAATTATTACTCAGTTAAATGGCAGTTTGTCTTTTTTGTACCTTTTTAGCTATTTCTATGAAACTTCAGCTGATTGGAGCAAGTACTTAACTGGGCAAAAATGTACTGGTCCTGATGTATCCCAATTAACCAGAATGCACTGTATCACAAGAATGAGATATGGAAGCTTTTGTTTTACTGAATTGTGACTTCCCTTCCTTCATGGAGTTTGCTCCTCTCTGGTATCAATGTAATAAAATCAATACAAGTCCAATTGAGGTGAATTTGCTGAACCTTGTGTAATTATGATTTGCTTTGAATCAGAAGTGATGATTTTATCCTGAAAGGATAACACTTTGTGAGAATACTTTGAAAACCCAGCATGTTTTTGAGAATAAAATCAATTGTTCTTTTTCCAAGTAGGCCACGGTTTCCACCACCACCTCCTAGGTTCCCAGGACCTCCGGGACCTCCTGCGCCACCTGGGCCTCCCATAGGTCCAGGGCCTGGGCCTGGCATGGGACCAGGACCAGGTCCCATGTCAGGGCCAATGTCTGGACCCATGCCAGGCCCTGGCCCAGAAGAGATCCCAGGAGGGCCTGGAATGAATCCAGGAGCACAGGTAGGACCAGGCCCTCCAGTACCACCATTCATGCAAGGAGATCCTGGGATGATGCCACCTGTTCCTTCGGCACCAAATTTCTATGACAACTACTATCAACAGCAGGGAATGCCAATGGATGCTGGTCCAGATGGGGAACAAGGTAAAGCACAAGCAATATTTTTACCTTGCTCATTCAGCAGTATACACCGCAGTGAATTTTAGCAACTCTACTTTACTTTCCATAAAAAGTAAAAACAGAAGTTTTAAGTAGAACTTTTTCTAAAATCAAGTAATAATTGTAAAATTAAAAAATCATCACATCAACCAGCATAGAGAAAGCATTCTGATTTCAGCAGAAATAATATCTGTCCATTCAAGAAGCTAACATATAGTGGCTTGAAAAGTATTCAGCTCCCCCTCCCCCAACCTTTTGTTCACATAAATGAGTATTACAACCAGGGATATTTTGACCAATTTAACTGAAAAACTTTGTTTATGAATCACATGTTCCTTTTTTCACAGTACAGCCCCCAAACACAGGAAAAATTGTAAAGCATGAGACACTAAAAATTCAAAAACTAAACTGTCAGGCACTGTAGATTTAACAAAATAAAATGAATGTGATGAAAACTCCTTCAAATATGTTCAAAGTTCAAAGTAAATTTTATCATCAAAGTACATATATGTCACCATATCCAACCTCTGAGATTCATTTTCCTGTGGTCATACTCAACAAATCTAGAATAGTAACTATAACAGGAACAATGAAAGATCAAACAATGGTGCAGACGATAACTAATTGAGCAAATGCAAATATAAATAAACAGTGATAAATAACAAGAATATGAGATAATGAGATAAAGAGTCCTTAAAGTGAGATCATAGGTTGTGGGAACATTTCAATGACGGGGCAAGAGAGTGTAGTTACCGTCTTTTGTTCAAGAGACTGATGGTTGAGGGGTAGTAACTGGCGGTGCTCTTGTACCTTCTACCTGATCTAACTGAGGTTATTAGGTAAACTTCACACAGCTTTTAAGAAAGTGCAATCTGTGGGTGATTGGTATGTTGAAGAGGGTGAGAATTCCTACTTGTTGATATTAGCATTCAAATATGGGCATACCATGGCATAATTGTTATCCATTTTCCACTGACAACTTGTACTTAGGGTTTTAGAGAAGCTTCTTCCATCCTTCGTGGGTCAGTATTGTCTTCCATTGTACAATGAGCTCTTCTTATATTATCCTTGAATGAGATAATTGCCAGTTTGTATAAACTCGGTAGTTGTATTGGAATCCTGATCCATTCCACCAGCTTCAGGAACAGTTATTACCCCTCAACCATCAGGTTCCTGAACCAGCGGGGATAACTTCACTTGCCTCATCGCTGGACTGTTTTCACAACCTATGGACTCATCACTTGATATTCTCCGTATTTATTGATTATTATTATTGCTTTTTTTCTTTCTTCTTGTATTTGCACAGTTTGTTGTCTTTTGCACATTGGTTGTTTTTCTGTCCTGTTGGCTGCGGTCTTTCATTTATTCTATTGTATTTCTTCCTATTTAATGTGAATGCCTGCAAGAAAATGAATCTCGGGGTTGTATATGGTGACATATTTGTACTTTGATAATAAATTGACTTTGAACTTTTGAACTTTGACCATCAGTAACTGGGTTCTATTCGTTCACTGGCATCTCTGGAATCTGGTGATGGTTTCTTTAAAACAATATTTATTAAACAGTGTTCAATAGTTATGATATTTCCCTTTATTTTTGGGTAAATACCTGCAATGAAAATGAATCTCAGAATTGTAAATGGTGGCATATACGTACTTTAATAATAAATTTACTTTGAACTTTGAACATAGATGGATATTCCCATAAACACAGACATATATCCCATTTGCTTTCTATCACACCTGATATATTGAACACAACATTAAATGGAGAATTGTAGTTCATGTTTGAGCCTGTAGAATAGGAAGAAAATGTGTTAAATTCCTTAAGGCAGTTTTTCAGGTAAAAAGAATGATTTTTAGAAAGTACTTCCAAGGCAGTGGCCGTAGGATTCCTTTCAGTACCTTTTGATACTAAAAATAGAAACAGAAAGAGAGCTACATAATACATTGCTGAGGATGTGGTGCATTAGGGAGGGTTTGGGACTTTTAGAGTTTTGGTTCCTATTACTGAAACAGGATAACCAATCCAACTGAGATCTTAGAGAAAGATATTGTCTGTGTTTCCTTGTACTTTTATACATCTACCCAAATTCAACCTAAAGGTCTCTTCAAAATAAAACAAATTTTTTAGCCTTGCAGAAAATGATTTGTGAGAGTAATCATAGGAGTAAACTTGTTGCTTCACTGCCTTTTCTGGCCTGCCAGGGAATAAGGAGGCGATGGAGGAAGGAGATGGCCAGCAGGCTCTGCTGCAGCAGGTGGATGAACTGGAGGCTGAGGAGAGTGAAGGTGCCTCCTCTGGTCAGAAGCCAGCTGCAAACATCCCTGACTTCCTCCCGGCAGCCCAACGGGCTCTGTTTCTACGCATTCAACAAAAGCAACAGGAGGAGGAGGAAAAGGCAAAGAGGAGAGCAGACAGCAGTCAGCGAGAAAAGGAAAATGAAGAGGGCAAGTATTTTTATTGTGAGGTTTTATGAAATAAGTATCTTTATTCAATATGCCATTGTAAGAAAGGAAGAAAATTTTAACTCATTCATCCTTAAATTTGCTGCAGATAGATGCCTGCAATATTTGAAGGTTTATTCTAAATACCCCGATTATGCTTTGCAAATTGGATCTACTACTTTCAAGTGCATATTCATTTATTTATGTAGTGATACAGCACGGAACAGGCCCTTCTGGTCTTTTGAGATAGTTGCCAGCAACCCTACCCTACCCTACCCTACCCTACCCTACTCTAATCACTGAACAGTTTACAGTGACCAGTTAACCTCCCACATCTTTGGACTGTGGGAGGAAACCAGAGCACCTGGAGGAAACCCACACGGTCACAGGGAGAACATACAGAGACTTCTTACAGAGGATGCCAGAGTTGAACTCTGAGCTCTGATGCCCTGAGCTGTAATTGTGATGCACTAACTGCTACACTTTGTTAGTCATATGATTCCAATTAATTAATTGAAAGATTTATACCCAGCCTAATGTCAGCAGACAGTGAGAGTTCTGATTACTTATGCTGAACTACAAGATGTAAGCATAAGAAAATCTGCAAATGCTGGAAATCCAGAACAACACACACACAGTGTTGGAGGAACTCAGTAGGTTGGGCAGCATCTATGAAAAAGAGTAAACAGTCGATGCTTTGGGTCAAGACCCTTCATCAGGACCTTTTCCATAGATGCTGTCTGACCTGCTGAGTTCCTCCAGCATTTTATTTTGTGTGTGTTGCTGTAGAACATAGACTGGTTACAGTATGTATTGCACTACTTTGCCCAGTTCATCGTACCAGTGCCACTATTAAGTTCATGCTTTCCAAGATATTAATGGAGAAAATATTTGCTTCATTAAACTTTTTTTCTCTTCCTTCTCTTGTAAATAAACCACTGTTTGATTAAAAGTCAGACCTTTGCGGTTGGTAGTGTATGAATAAAGATCTTATTGTTGTCAGTCTCCAGCTTTAACGTCTGACCTCTTGACATAATTTACTCTTGATTTACCCTGAGTACCTCTACTTTTTCTTTAACATCTGTTTGCTCATATACTTCTCACAAAACACTCTTACTCACTTTCAAGCTGTTTCACACTGTGTGATAGTTACGCTGGGTGCAGAAGTGTAGGGAAATAGATGTTAGGAATGTATAAAGAACAGTAAATGAGAAGTCTGCATTCTTTTCTTAAGCTTAATTAACACATCTGAAATGGAATAAACCTTGCAGTGTAATCGGCTGCTGTTTTGTAGGTGATGGTGATAATTGGTACTCGAGTGATGAAGAGGATGGTGGAAGCAGTATGAGCTGCATATTAAAGACGCTTCGTCAGCAGTCTGCTAGGAAGCCTCAAACGCGAGGCTCATGGGCGTCACATAACAAGAATGGTAGTAGCCAGAACGTTGCTGATCCACGCCTGCAAAAGGAGAGGCTGTCAAATGCAAATCGACCTGTAGACCCACGGATTTCAAGGGACCCCAGGCTTTCTCGAAGTGCAGAGATCACATTGGGGAATTCTGGGTCTGATACAGCAGCTGCAGAAAGCAGAACAGTAACTGCACCTAAAACGGACCCTGCTCTTCCAACTCCTCCCAGCAGTACAAAATCTCAGGTGGTTGTTAATGAAGAGGAAGGAGAGAGGATTCTAAGGGAAAAGACAGTGGTCATTCCTCTTGACCCATTGCCAGGCTCCTCACTCCGAGATCCTAGGTCTCAACTTAAACAGTTCAGCCACATTAAAATGGACACCTCTCTCGGAAAGCCTCATTTTGCTAAAAGTATCTTGTGGAGTCCAGAAGATTTGATCCCACTGCCCATCCCAAAGCCAGATCCGGTCGCCGTCTCTGTGCCCTTCCCAGCACTGGACCCCCGATTGAACCGTTCTCCACAAGCTGGGCCTTCGGATCCTCGGCAGCGCAATACTGACCAGGCATCGGTGGAGCCCTCGCAGCCGGCACCAACTTCTGCCCTTCCAGATTTGGGTTTGCTCTCCAGAATACTGAAGAGTGTTGATGTTTCAGCAACGAAGACGACTGCACAGAACGAGAAGCCTTCCGACCCCAGGATGCGAAAGGTTCCTGCTGATCCTAGGCTGCAGAGGTCCAGTGGTGGACCCCAGTCCTCCAGCACCCAATCAGGAAAGCCCTCGGAGCATATTGAATCCCCAGCTGGATCTGCTTCGAAGGACTCAGGTGGTGGCCTTGCTCCGTATGATCCCAGGTTAGTTACTGCAGGTGGGCAGAACCGAGCAGGAGGTAGTGGCCAGAGTGCCATGCTGAGTGGCATCAGTTTATATGATCCAAGAACTCCCAGCACCCAGAGTGGGAATGTTAAAAGTACAGAGTCCTCCAGTGAGCTTAAAGGGTCGGATGTCCAGAAAGGTGTAACCAGACAGAAAGAACCATTGTTTGTCAGAAAATCTGCATTGGATCAACCGGAAAACGAGAAGTCAACTTCAGAAACTCCCACAGATCGATATAACAGTTACAACAGACCCAGGCCAAAGCCAGCCACTTCTGCTGCCCCCACACCAGAGACGGGTCAAACAGGAGTACACAGCCTCCCGGTGTCATCTCTGTTTGGACTTATTCACCCGCAGTTCTCTGAGGTGAAACAGGCCAGCAAATCTGGCTCAGGCAGCCCTTTTGGTGGGAACAGTCCCCTTGAGGAGAGTGGGCAAGATACAACCTCACTGAAGGATGTTTTTAAAGGGTTTGATCCCACTGCTTCACCCTTTTGTCAGTAACAGACATTGACTGCTGCATTAACCTTGTACATTTAATCTCACAGCAGGGGCTGGACGCAGTGCTGGGCAATGTTTTATCATACTCTTTAACTTTGTAATTTAATACATTAATAAATGTGAATATGCTTAGAAACCAGGTGATCAAAATCGCCAAACTGAACTGTAGTCAGCTTAGACCATTATCGAACCGAATGTGATTCCAAAACTTGTTGGCTCTTATGCATTCTTTCTAAACAACAAGGGTGGTTTGTTTAATGAATTTGGCACGAACAGAGAGCTTGTCTGTGACAAGATACTGAATTTCTTCTGATCCTGGAAAAATTCAAAAGGAAAGTTTTTTTTGTCAGGAAGAGGCCTTTAGGAAATGTGCATATTAGTTACATGTAGAAATGTGTTATTGATCTTGAAAGTGGGTGTAATATGATCTAAATTGAACAGTATGTTTGTGTAGTGACCTTATAATATACATTGGCTATGTGTCTTGTTTTGTGGATTCCTGAATTTACTCTTTCCCATGCCATATTCATATGGAGAAGGCTGAGGCTGGATTAGGGCCATCTGTAACCTCTAAATTACCAGACACCCCTTATATGAGGTAAAAGCCCATTAAACATGTCACGTGCAAGGCTCTAAAACTTCCTAGATTTAACCTGAAAAACACGCCACAGATGTTGAATGTTGTGAACATGTCTGTAAAATGCACGCTTTGTACATATGCTGTACTCTTGACAGGTTGAGGGACCGAGAATCTATTGTTAATTTAAAAGTTTTTTTTAAGCATCTCCTGGTACTTGCTCCCTGGAAATTACTACGAATAAGCCATTGTTTCCTTTTGCATTCCTAACATGTCCAATGTGGACATAAATGTGTCTTCCAATTTACCATCATTTTCTTGGCTCAAGAATTCTGCTATCCATGATGTAGTCCCAGATGCCTTTATGTTGAAACATTTCTTCTGTAGAGAAATTGTACACAAATTGTTGTCTTTTTTTAAAGTCCTTTTGTGTACAAAAAACAAAGAAAAAGTCAAGCTTTTATAGTTTTAGGTCTGTTTGTACCTACAGCTTGGGCACGAAAGAATCAGAGACTAATGGATCAGAATAATCTCCTTGATGAAAATAAAGTGATTTTCTTTTCTGCTGCAAGGCTGTCACATTTCCTGAAAGTCAGGTTGGATGTACAGTGACAAGTTCATCTTTTTTATACAGTCTTTGTATATTCGTAGGGATTGCTGCTTCAGTTGAAATGCTAATATGACTTCTCCACTAACTCAGAACTAACTTCAGTGAAAGAGATCAAATATTTTTGTACTTATTATCTGCAAGGTGCTTATATGCATGGGTAGAAAGGGTGCTGATGGGTAGTGCAGTTAAATAACATGATTACTGGTTATATGCTTGTAAACTTCAAAAAGGCACCAGTCAAATCTAAGTATAAACAGGGCTATCCAGATAAATCCCAAAATTCCACATTGTTATAAGTGGTTCAGTATTAAATTGTTACCAGCAAATGCTGCTAAGTTGTCGACAGCTCAGAAATGTAATGATGGCAAAGTCAGAGATCTTGTAAATGACCTGCTGTTGTCATAAAGAAGTAAAGTATTTCTGTTTTGATGTAGATGCAACAGAGAAGCCAACGTGTTTTGTGCTGGCATTAGGCGTTGGCGTCGCGGTGTTTGTTCATTATGACAGTGAGACACAGCAGTGGTATTATGTCAGTGTGTATTGGCAAAGGGATCAAACACTGCTAGTCTACAGTCATTGTAGGGAGCAAATAGTGGTTTGTGTGGAATGCTGATACCATGATCTCAAACAGCATAGAAGCAGTGAGTTTCTGAAGTTTTTTTAACAATAATGTTGCTTAGAAAAGATGGAGCCCTATATTTTATAGGGTACCAAAGATCCTGCATAGCTGAGCAAGTATATACAGTAATTCATATACAGCAAATTACCCTGGGCTGTCCTCTTGTGGAATTAATATTTATTAAACTAAGTTTTAATGCTAATTAAAACACAGAATGCTAAAAATACTCAGCAGAATCTGGCAGCATCTGTGAAGAAAATTTGAATCCTCTCTGACCTTAGGATTTAACTCAGCACTGACTGTGAAAGATTATCAGCAGTTTTTGCTTGTGTTACATAATGACACAGTGTATTCAATATTAACTGTGCACAATACTTATAATAAACAAGACTTTGAATGTTTATAAATCTAATCATGAGGTTCAGAGAATATTATGAAATGATGGTGCACCATTACTTACCTTTAGAATCTGTTGATCAGCTTCTATGACCTTTGATCTACTTCCAAGGTATTTGTTGTATGTTAACGTTTCATAGATTGTGTCCTTTTTAATGAGGTGTATTTATATTTTTATGTGCAAATTGCTTACAAACTGTAAAAAAATTTCCTTTCCTCCATTTCATAAAGTTTTGAGATCAACGGTTGCCTTAACTCCAGAGCATTGAAACCAGCAGGTTGTTATATACAGGTAACAATCCTAGGCTGAAGTTTGTTAGCTTGCTTTCCAGGTTAAGTAGGCTGACTTCCTGTTGATTTGTTGCATGTACTAAGCATAATTATAAAGCTTGATGCTATTATTTTATTAATTTTAAAGTTTTCTCTTTTAAAGATTCTCTTTCTCTTTCATATAAGAGTTATCTAAGCAAATGTGGTTGATAAGATCTGAAGTTTTTCAATCATATCCTTTACAGTTCTATGAACCGTATAGTCACCGTGCCATCTTGTTTACACCAATTATTGAAATGGGAAACAAGGTGAAAGCCCTTTTTTGTCACAAGATAATTTTTCTATCTTCTGACCATATCAGTAGGCATTTTTAGATTTTGAGGTGGATACTCCTTTATGTATTAACTACATACCCAGAAGAAGGCAATGGCAAACTATTTCTGCAGAAAAATTTTCCAAGAACCATCATGGTCATGGAAAGACCATGATCGCCCACATTTTACAACACAACACTTAACAAATGATGAACTAATTAACTACATGAGATTCACAAGAATGAATGTTGAAATGGATGTTCTGTAGATTATGGATGAATTTAAAGTTTCCATTATTCTTTACTCATTGCGAAGACCTTAGATCCTGATTCGAATTGATTAGATCTTGAGCATACTGTGTTTTTTTTGATTGTGGATCATTTGTTAAATGGATTCCAGTGATGCATGCTGCGTCTCGACCATTTGACTAAATGATGTCTAGCATTAATCAGGTTGAGGCAGAAAGATCTTTGCAATGAGTGAAGAAAAATGGAAATTTAAAATCCATCCATAACTTCTTCACAAACCTGCCCAGAAATCTGATTTTGAGTCAAATGAAATAATATCTTTCTGTTAATAAAATGCAATACAGTTGTCATGGAAAATTGAGTAACAGTTCAGTTTCTGGGTTGGCTATGGCCAAAGAGACTTGTGAAAACCCTGGGAGTAGTTTGCTCCATGTAATAATTAACAAGACAGACTGTGTTTGCGTTATTCACACTATTGTGCTGGAGTGTTGGAATGAGGATAATTGGAGCTTGTTTTTCCATTTCACTGAGCGGAGGTGCATCTCATACATGTATTAAAGCCGGACAATATGATAGCTTGTGCATTTTTTAATTCGACCCAGGGTTCTGCACTGTTGCTTTTGTATTGACTGAATGTCAAAGGCAGAAAAGAAGAAAAAAATACTGAGGGAGGTTAGATTCCAATATGCACACCTTAAAAGTTCGAGGTAATGAAAGTTATTCTTTGCACTTCAAATGAATTTTGAATGAACAATCTGGATTAATTTTAGTGGCCAAACATGTAACCTGTTTCATGTGTGTGGTTTTGGGGGAGGGAGGGAAATAGATGGTAAAACTGCCAATGCATTTTAAACCATTTGTTCTTTGATTAGGATTATTCATTAGCTGTGAAACTGAGAAGAACTGAACATGGTGTCATTGTCCTGTTTTGTTTAAGATTTCATAATACTTCAGCTGAGTAGTTAACCTCTTCAATAAATGTAAGTGAAGTAATGTTTTGAAATATTACCATGGAATATTTTATGATTATAAAACTTGAAGCGCACTTTGTAATTATGTCGTTATTCATTAAACAGTGGAGTTGCTTGCCAGTTTGTACGTATATCAAATTGAACTTGTAATGGATTTAAAGATAGAGGAGTGTGCAGTACTTGGGTGCATTAAAGTATTCTGGCATGCCATTTCCAAATTAAATTAGAAATACTTGCATAGATCCCAGTTCTTTCTCTGATGTGAATGCAGTGGTCCTGATTTGAATTGATTAGCTCTCGATTTTTTTTATTGTGGATCATTTGTTAAATGGATTCAAATGATGCATGCTGGGCCTTGATCTTTTGACTAAGTTATTGTATAGAATTAATCAAGCACATTTTTTTTGGCCAAATACACAATACTTGCACTAACTCCAAGACCTGGTTATTCGAATGCAAAGTGACAGATGGTAATGGCAGCTCAGACTTCACAGACAAGACGTATGATACACAGTTGAGTGTTGCCTCATGCTGAGTCCAGCTTCTTCACACAGCTACCACAGTCCTATTTCTTTCCCTTGTGTGTGTAAAGAGAAAAAAGTCTTTGTATTGAAATGATTGTATGAATTATTTAAACCTTTTTTAAGAGAAACTATTTGGAGAGAGGAGCATGCAGAAGAACGTGTAAGTGTGTGTTATTGTGCACTCTTAAGCATCAATCACGTATTTTGTGATAGGTAGATTGTAATGTCCTGTATTCTTTCCATCAGCTTTTTAATTAACAACTAATAAAAAGTAAAGTTTGCTATTTTATTCCTGGTGATGGGTACGTGCTCTTGGTCTCTTTGAGGTCAGAGAAGGTAGGTTAAGTTCAAGTTTATTGTCATTCAGCTCTACACATGTATACTGCCAAACAAGACAACGTTCCTCCAGACCGTGCACAACACAGTACATGTAACTCACATACGTACACATAAAGTAATATTACCACAAATAATAAGATGCATTTACGATACAAGTTAAAAAGCAAAACAGTATAACGTTACTGGGGTTTCATATGTGATGAGACATGGGTGGTGGCAGGAAGTTCAGTAGTCTCACAGCCTGTTTCCCATTCTAACAGTTTTTGTCCAAACACTACGTACACTACCTCCTGCCTGATGGGAGGGGTCAAAGGGATTGTTGGATGGATGGGAGAGATCACTGACAATGTTAAGGGTCCTGTAAATGCAATATTTCTGATAAATATCTCTTACATTCATTTCATTAGTGATATAAATGTTATTTTTCTGGTGGTGGGTCCATGCCTTTGGTTTCTTTGAGGTTGAAATTAGCTGCAGGGCAGGTAGGCCATGATTACAACTGAGTAAGTGTGTGGACTTTTGGGCATTGGACAAAACAGGCGTGGGTCCTGTCATGGTCATCCTGATGCAGAGTGTGCAAACTCACAAATAAAAGATGGACCCTTCAGGAAAATACTGTATTCCTTATCTTCTTGAGACATTAATCAATAAATGGGCTGAGAAGTGGCAGATGGAGTTCAACCCAGAGAAGTGTGAGGTGGTGCACTTTGGAAGGACAAACTCCAAGGTAGAGTACAAAGTAAATGGCAGGATACTTGGTAGTGTGGAGGAGCAGAGGGATCTGGGGGTACATGTCCACAGATCCCTGAAAGTTGCCTCACAGGTAGATAGGGTAGTTAAGAAAGCTTATGGGGTGTTAGCTTTCATAAGTCAAGGGATAGAGTTTAAGAGTCGTGAGGTAATGATGCAGCTCTATAAAACTCTGGTTAGGCCACACTTGGAGTACTGTGTCCAGTTCTGGTCGCCTCACTATAGGAAGGATGTGGAAGCATTGGGAAGAGTACAGAGGAGATTTACCAGGATGCTGCCTGGTTTAGAGAGTATTGATTTTGATCAGAGATTAAGGGAGCTAGGGCTTTACTCTTTGGAGAGAAGGAGGATGAGAGGAGACATGATAGAGGTGTACAAGATATTAAGAGGAATAGATAGAGTGGATAGCCAGCGCCTCTTCCCCAGGGCACCACTGCTCAATACAAGAGGACATGGCTTTAAGGTAAGGGGTGGGAAGTTCAAGGGGGATATTAGAGGAAGGTTTTTTACTCAGAGAGTGGTTGGTGCGTGGAATGCACTGCCTGAGTCAGTGGTGGAGGCAGATACACTAGTGAAGTTTAAGAGACTATTAGACAGGTATATGGAGAATTTAAGGTGGGGTTATATGGGAGGCAGGGTTTGAGGGTCGGCTCAACATTGTGGGCCGAAGGGCCTGTACTGTGCTGTACTATTCTATGTTCTATGTAAGCTGTTGCCCATGCATCACACTTCCCTCTCAATCCAGCTCCGGATTTTTCCCTCTGGGTTTACTCCCGAAGACTTCCCCGTGAGTGGATATAGCCGCAAGGTCCCAGAGGTTTGAGATCGGAGTTTTCCCTCTCCGAGATGAGCTATCAACCACGGCTGACGAGCCCATCTGCCCGTAATATTAGAAACATAGAAAATCTACAGCACAATACAGGCACTTTGGACCTCAATGCTGTGCTGAACATGTACTTACTTTAGAAATTACCTAGGGTTATCCACAGCTCTCTATTTTTCTGAGCTCCATGTACCTGTCCAGGAGTCTCTTAAAAGACTCTATCGTACCCGCCTCCACCACCGTCGCCTGCGGCCCATTCCACGCACTCACCACTCTCTGCATAAAAAAAACTTACCTCTGACATCTCCTCTGTATCTACTTCCAAGCACCTTAAAACTGTGCCCTCTTGTGTTAGCTAACCATTTCAGCCCTGAGGAAAAAGCCTCTGACTATCCACATGATCAATGCCTCTCATCATCTTATACACCTCTGTCAGGTTACCTCTCTCATCCTCCGTAGCTCCAAGGAGAAAAGGCCAAGATTATAAGTACATCTCTCTTCATCGTTTTTTTCCTGGTTGTCCAGTTTAAAAATTACTTTTGTTTTCTAATCTCGTTTAAAATTAGCCGAGTTCTGTCTTCAGGCATTAAGTTCTGCCTTGTTCTTGTGTAAACACGAACTTGAAGACTCGTACGGCCAGATTTGGGAACAGCTTCTTTCCAACTGTGATAAGACTGCTGAACGGATCCTGACCCGGATCTGGTCCGTACCCTCCAAATATCCGGACCTGCCTCTCGGTTTTTTTTAGCACTACCTTACTTTCCATTTTTCTATTTTCTATTTATGATTTATAATTTAAATTTGTAATATTTACTATCGATTTGTAATCCAGGGAGCGGGAAGCGCAGAACCAAATATCGCTGTGACGATTGTACATTCTGGTATCAATTGTTTGGCGACAAAGTATAAACCGAGCTAATGAGCGTGGGTACATCTGAAGTATCATTTATCGGCTTTTCAAATCATTTTTGTTCTATGCTTGAGGAGGGGGGTGGGGTGGGATTTACCTTTCACACCAGCCAAACAACGTAACGAAGCACAGTTCTGTCTTCGCACTAGTGTGGTGGTCGGGGGGGGGGGGGTGGCTCCTCCCGAACCCTAACGCGAAACAGCCCGTGAGACGTGAGCAGTTTTCAGTAGCGCCTTTACTTAAGAACGGGGTTATAATTATACGTCCTTTAGAATATTTGTGACAGCAGAAAAGGGTCTTTTAGGAAGTATTTAAGTATAAAATCGAGGGAAAACTGGAAATATTCAAGTTAGCACATTAGGTCACTGGTCTCCCAGCAGGCTTCAAGGAAAAAGTTTCAGATCAACACACCAGCATCTGCAGATTTTCTCTTGTTTGTGATCAGGTTTAATATCACTGGCATTTGTTGTGATTATTTGAGTCCCTGCAGTAGCAGCACAGTGAAATACATAATTTTAAACTATAACTTATAACAATATATATATATAATTAATAAGAAGGGCAAAAACAGTAAGATAGTGTATGATGGCTGTTCTGTGCGGGAGAGTTTTTAGGGCCAAAAAGCCGTTGCCCTGGGGCAGTTCCGCTCTCACGACCTCCGAAGTCCGGGTCCAGTGGTACGAACATGAGTCACAAACTGGGGTCTTCCTTGGTTGCTGTGGATGACCGTGACATCTTCTATGCCTCGTCATGCCCTTCGCTCTCCACGGAGCGTTACAGAACCACTTTCCTGGCCGTTGGACCTCACTGTATATCTCATCCGCTCTTTCCGCCAGAGGTGACTTCGCAGGCTGGGACAGGCATGTCCCCATCTCACCGGGGTATGATCCGCCTGCCGAAGCGGTGTACCGGGGTGTGGCCGCTCTCGCATGCAAACAGTTACTTGGAACTACAGGTGAGAGCCGAGTGTCCGGTGAGGACCAAAGTTGAGTGAGCTGCCCCCTCGCCAGAGATGCTATCCCACCCTTGGCACCCCATACGCCCCAGTGAGGAAATCTGATGGCGGTGGGACAGAGGCTGTTCCTGAAATATTGAGTGTGTGTCTTCAGGCTCCTGTACCACCTCCTTCGGCAAACACAGAGAAAAAGAGGAGGAAGGAAGTATAACAATAGACGTTTGTGGGGTCGGGGGGAGAGGCTAAGGGTAATATTAATGTCTTCAAATAAGAAATAAGCTTAGTCCAAATTTGAAAACAATAATATTTTCACCAGTACCAACTGATGGCTGCGTGTGTGTGGGACGAACGGGGCTTGCTTTGCTCTTTATTTTTGTTGTTGTTGTTGTGTTCTGTGTTAATGGGCCCAGCACGGTGGGCCTGCTAAGCTGAATGTGTGGCAACACTTGCGGCTGCCCACTTGACCATCTCTCGGTGTGTGGGCTGTCAGCGCATTTTACTGTATGTTTGCATGTACATGTGAAAAATAAACCTGAACCGGACGCCTGAAAAAGCTGGAAGCAACGAGTAATCTAAAAGTGTTTCAGTGAACATTAAATCCAGAAAGATATGGCAAATGCATAGGGTACTTGGAGCTTCTGGGCATCTGCATTTCGAATAAGCCTTCAATCCCCTCTTAGATTCAGAGTCAAACATCATAGTTCAAAAGTTCTCAGTAAAGTTATTATTAAAGTGCATATAAACCCTGAGATGTGTTTTCTTGTGGGCATTCACTGTTCGGGAGGAGAAGATGGCGGCGCGACACAGCTTGCAGCAGCCACTCCGGTGAATGATATCTGTTATCTTGTCAAGTAGGGTGCCGTGCACAATCCTGATTTGATGGAGACGGACGTGAGAGCACGGAGGAACATCTGGTGAAACTTCTGAAATGCCTGCTTCGCTGCTGCTGCTACTGTGGTCCGGAATCCCCGGAGGAGAAGGCCCCGAGTCCTCGGCTTTGCTTGTTGCTCGGCGGCCGGGGCGGGATCGAAGTGCTCGGAGAGGCTGTGTCAGAGGGGTTGGTCGGAGGCTCGAAGTTTTCCGATGGATTCAGAGTCGGCTGCGGTCGGGTGCTTCCAATGGTGCTGCATCGGCAAGTTTGAGGTGCTTGGAGGTTCATGGCAGGGAGAGTTTCTCCCTTCTACCGTCTGCGTGAAATGATGAGTCTATTGGGACTTGAGACTTTTTTTTTACCCTGCCCATGGTCTGCTCTTTATCAAATTACGGTATTGCTTTGCTCTGTTGTAACTATATGTTATAATTATGTGGTTTTGTCAGTTTTAGTCTTGTGTTTCTGTGGTATCTCTCTGGAGGAATATTGTATCATTTTTTAATGCATGCATTTCTAAATGACAATAAACGAGGACTGAGTGTCCTCATAATCTAAATCTAAATCCAAGAAACACAGTGGAATCATTGAAAGACTGCAGCCAACAGGACAAACAGTCAGTGTGCAAAAGACAACGAACTGTGCAAATAAAAAAGAGAAAAACAAAAATAATAAATCAATAGGCAATAAATATTGAGAACACCAGATGGAGAGTGAGTCCATTGGTTGTGGGAACATTTCAATGATGGAGCAAGTGAAGTTATATCCTCTGGTTCAGGAGCCTGATGGTTGAGGGGTGGTAATAACTGTTCCTGAACCTGGTGGTGTGGGTCCTGAGGCTCCTGTACCTTCTTCCTGATGGCAGCAGCGAGAAGAGAGCATGCAACACACACAAAATGCTGGTAGAATGCAGCAGGCCAGACAGCATCCATAGGAAGAAGCACAGTCGACATTTTAGGCTGAGACCCTTCGTCAGGACTGAATTTTGTGTGTGTTGCTTGAATTTCCAGCATCTGCAGATTTCCTCGTGTTTGCGAGAAGAGAGCATGACCTGGGTGGGGGTGGACCTTGATGATAGATGCTGCTCTCCCTTTCAAACATCCCAAAAATTGCTTTTGACCTTTGAAGATTATTGAATTGAGGCTACATTTGTAACATACAGAATGCAGCAAACTCCCTGAAACAACAAAACAACAAAACAACAATGATCTGACAAATCTTTCGGTAATGTTGAAAGAAGCATAAATATTGCCCTGGATACTAGAAAAAACTGTTCTGATCTCAAGCCTCTGCTACCTTGCGTCTATGCCCACTCATAGGGAAGGCTTGAGGAGTAAACCCGGAGGAAGAATCCGGAGCTGGAATCCCTAAGGCAGTCCTACATCGAGTTCAACGTTGACTGGCAACTCAAGTGACACAATGTCCAAAAGGTGTATTCTCTGACAATTATGCAGAGACACATCAGTGTAGATTATTATGGTCAATCTCTGGAGTAGGACTTTAACCCACAATCTTTAAATGCTCCTGTGTTGGAGGTGAAGATGTGGGATAACACAGGGAGGATAATGTAAACAATGAGTTGGGAAGAGGTTCGGTGACACCATCATGTACTGTGGAGCTACCACCCTGCCACCCAAAATATACATCATACACAATTTTTGCCTGCCGGTCGTGCATGCAGCCTGTTACAGCCGTTCCGATCAGTATTCTTACTTTTTTCTTCTTACTTTTTAACTTACGTTATTTTTTGTATTTTTTTACACGGTAACATGTCGAAGCTGCACCCTCTCTAACATGCTGGTAGAGAGACTTTTATTTGGGTTTTTAGTGCTGGAAATAGTTACCTCCCGACACGCGGGACAGAAGCATGGTCGAATTGGTCATTCCAGGGACCAGCTGCTTGCGCTAATGCCGGCCGGTTTAGCGAGCAGAGCGGCGGACACCCCCGCTGAAATCTGGAGGAAAACACACAGAGGATGCAGAGGGGGATCACAAAGTCGAGGAAAGAGGACCGGGTCGAGACAACAGAGACTTATGGAGAAGAGGAGTTCGGTGGGTGATAAAATGGACGAGTTCACGGCGCTAGCCAGGCGTCAGAGAACATTTCGGGAGTGCAGTGTTATGTGTTTCACTGGAACGGGGCTGCACGAGGACATACCCGATCAAAACTTCTCCATGGACGGCTTCCAGACCGTTCGGGCTGACCGGAAGTGCACTGAGAGGGGTAAGCGTGAAGGAGTTGGGTGCTTACTGTTCTGGTTAATAACAGATGGTGCAATCCGGGTCATATTACGCTTGAGGAACGTGTTTGTAGACTGGATATTGAACTTTTTACTGTTGGACTTCGGCCATATTTCACCGAGATACAACACTGGGCGGCACGGGAGGTCGTTCCTGCCTGTGGCCATCGAACTTGCAGCTCCTCCCATGGAGAGTCAGATACCCTGAGCCAATAGACTGGTCCTGGACTTATTTTCCATCTGGCATAGTTTGTATTTTGTTGTTTGATTGTTTGTGGGTTTTGTATTGCTACATTTATGCTCTATTCTTGGTTGGTGCGACTGTAACGAAACCCAATTTCTCTCGGGATCAATAAAGTATATCTATCTATCTTTAAAATAAAGGACAAAGAGAACAGATTTGTGCAGAGTGGTCATAGAATTTCTAAGCTGTAGTGATTAGGGTTTTGCTGGTTAGTTCTGGAACTGTTTGGTTGTATGGAAGTAGCTGTTCTTGAACTCGGTGGTGTCGTTCCTCCTACCCTGATGGTAGCTGTTTGAAGATGAGCATGGCCGGGATGGTGGCATCTTTGATAGTTGTTGTTGTTTTTTTTTTGCTTTGTTTTTGGCAGTGCCTCCTGCAGATGGTATTCATTTTCTGTTGTTATTTGAGGAGAGGGGCAGTATGAGTGTGAGGGCAGTGTTGTTCTCGGTGTCGGATGTGGGAGGCTCTGGAGTCTCCAAGCCTCCCGGACGTCTACATCTGCGCCAAGTGCATCGAGATGCAGCTCCTAAGGGACCGCGTTACGGAACTGGAGCTGCAGCTCGATGACCTTCGTCTGGTCAGGGAGAGCGAGGAGTTGATAGAGAGGAGTTACAGGCAGGTGGTCACACCGGGGCCACGGGAGGCAGACAAGTGGGTCACGGTTAGGAGGGGGAAGGGGAAGAGTCAGGTAATAGAGAGTACCCCTGTAGCTGTGCCCCTTGACAATAGGTACTCCTGTCTGAGTCCTGTTGGGGGGGGGGGGGACAGCTTACCCGGGGGAAGTGACAGTGGCCATGCCTCCGGCACAGAGTCTGGCCCTGTAGCTCAGAAGGGTAGGGAAAGGAAGAGGAGGGCAGTTGTGATAGGGGACTCGATAGTTAGGGGTCAGATAGGCGATTCTGTGGACGCAGTCAAGAGACACGGATGGTAGTTTGCCTCCCTGGTGCCAGGGTCCGGGATATTTCTGATCGTGTCCAAGATATCCTGAAGTGGGAGGGTGAGGAGCCAGAGGTCGTGGTACATATAGGTACCAATGACATAGGTAGGAAAAAGGGAAGAGGTCCTGAAAGGAGAATATAGGGAGCTAGGAAGGAAGTTGAGAAAAAGGACCGCAAAGGTAGTAATCTCGGGATTACTGCCTGTGCCACGCGACAGTGAGAGTAGGAATGCGATGAGGTGGAGGATAAATGCGTGGCTGAGGGATTGGAGCAGGAGGCAGGGATTCAAGTTTTTGGATCATTGGGACCTCTTTTGGCGCAGGCGTGACCTGTACAAAAAGGACGGGTTACACTTGAATCCTAGGGGGACCAATATCCTGGCAGGGAGATTAGCGGGGGCTACTGAGGTGACTTTAAACTAGAATGGTTGGGGGGTGGGAATCAAATTAAAGAGGCTAGGCGAGAGGAGGTTAGTTCACAACAGGGGGATGGGAACCAGTGCAGAGAGACAGAGGGGTGTAAAGTGAGGGTAGAAGCAAAAAGTAGTAAGGAGAAAAGTAAAAATGGCAGGCCGACAAATCCAGGGCAAGCATCAAAAAGGGCCACTTTTCAACATAATTGTATAAGGGCTAAGAGAGTTGTAAAAGAGCGCCTGAAGGCTTTGTGTGTCAATGCAAGGAACATTCGTAACAAGGTGGATGAATTGAAAGTGCAGATTGTTATTAATGATTATGATATAGTTGGGATCACAGAGACATGGCTCCAGGGTGACCAAGGATGGGAGCTCAACGTTCAGGGATATTCAATATTCAGGAGGGATAGACATGAAGGAAGGGGAGGTGGGGTGGCGTTGCTGGTTAAAGATGAGATTAACGCAATAGAAAGGAAGGACATAAACTGGGAAGATGTGGAATCAATATGGGTAGAGCTGCATAACACTAAGGGGCAGAAAACGCTGGTGGGAGTTGTGTACAGGCCACCTAATAGTAGTAGTGAGGTCGGAGATGGTATTAAACAGGAAATTAGAAATGTGTGCAATAAAGGAACAGCAGTTATAATGGGTGACTTCAATCTACATGTAGACTGGGTGAACCAAATTGGTAAAGGTGCTGAGGAAGAGGATTTCTTGGAATGTATGCGGGATGGTTTTCTGAACCAACATGTCGAGGAACCGACTAGAGAGCAGGCTATTCTAGACTGGGTTTTGAGCAATGAGGAAGGGTTAATTAGCAATCTTGTGGTGAGAGGCCCCTTGGGTAAGAGTGACCATAATATGGTGGAATTCTTCATTAAGATGGAGAGTGACATAGTTAATTCAGAAACAAAGGTTCTGAACTTAAAGAGGGGTAACTTTGAAGGTATGAGACGTGAATTAGCTAAGATAGACTGGCAAATGATACTTAAAGGATTGACGGTGGATATGCAATGGCAAGCATTTAAAGGTTGCATGGATGAACTACAACAATTGTTCATCCCAGTTTGGCAAAAGAATAAATCAAGGAAGGTAGTGCACCCGTGGCTGACAAGAGAAATTAGGGATAGTATCAATTCCAAAGAAGAAGCATACAAATTAGCCAGAAAAAGTGGCTCACCTGAGGACTGGGAGAAATTCAAAGTTCAGCAGAGGAGGACAAAGGGCTTAATTAGGAAGGGGAAAAAAGATTATGAGAGAAAACTGGCAGGGAACATAAAAACTGACTGTAAAAGCTTTTATAGATATGTAAAAAGGAAAAGACTGGTAACGACAAATGTAGGTCCCCTACAGACAGAAACAGGTGAATTGATTATGGGGAGCAAGGACATGGCAGACCAATTGAATAATTACTTTGGTTCTGTCTTCACTAAGGAGGACATAAATAACCTTCCAGAAATAGTAAGGGACAGAGGGTCCGGTGAGATGGAGGAACTGAGCGAAATACATGTTAGTAGGGAAGTGGTGTTAGGTAAATTGAAGGGATTAAAGGCAGATAAATCCCCAGGGCCAGATGGTTTGCATCCTAGAGTGCTTAAGAAAGTAGCCCAAGAAATAGTGGATGCATTAGTGATAATTTTCCAAAACTCATTAGATTCTGGACCAGTTCCTGAGGATTGGACGGTGGCTAATGTAACCCCACTTTTTAAAAAAGGAGGGAGAGAGAAACTGGGGAATTATAGACCGGTTAGCCTAACGTCGGTGGTGGGGAAACTGCTGGAGTCAGTTATCAAAGATGTGATAACAGCACATTTGGAAAGCGGTGAAATCATCGGACAAAGTCAGCATGGATTTGTGAAAGGAAAATCATGTCTGATGAATCTCATAGAATTTTTTGAGGATGTAACTAGTAGAGTGGATAGGGGAGAACCAGTGGATGTGGTATATTTGGATTTTCAAAAGGCTTTTGACAAGGTCCCACACAGGAGATTAGTGTGCAAACTTAAAGCACACGGTATTGGGGGTAAGGTATTGATGTGGATGGAGAATTGGTTAGCAGACAGGAAGCAAAGAGTGGGAATAAACGGGATCTTTTCAGAATGGCAGGCAGTGACTAATGGGGTACCGCAAGGCTCAGTGCTGGGACCCCAGTTGTTTACAATATATATTAATGACTTGGATGAGGGAATTAAATGCAGCATCTCCAAGTTTGCGGATGACACGAAGCTGGGCGGTAGTGTTAGCTGTGAGGAGGATGCTAAGAGGATGCAGAGTGACTTGGATAGGTTGGGTGAGTGGGCAAATTCATGGCAGATGCAATTTAATGTGGATAAATGTGAAGTTATCCACTTTGGTGGCAAAAATAGGAAAACAGATTATTATCTGAATGGTGGCCGATTAGGAAAAGGGGAGGTGCAACGAGACCTGGGTGTCATTATACACCAGTCATTGAAAGTGGGCATGCAGGTACAGCAGGCGGTGAAAAAAGCGAATGGTATGCTGGCATTTATAGCGAGAGGATTCGAGTACAGGAGCAGGGAGGTACTACTGCAGTTGTACAAGGCCTTGGTGAGACCACACCTGGAGTATTGTGTGCAGTTTTGGTCCCCTAATCTGAGGAAAGACATCCTTGCCATAGAGGGAGTACAAAGAAGGTTCACCAGATTGATTCCTGGGATGGCAGGACTTTCATATGAAGAAAGACTGGATGAACTAGGGCTAGGCTTGTACTTGTTGAAATTTAGAAGATTGAGGGGGTATCTGATTGAAACGTATAAAATCCTAAGGGGATTGGACAGGCTAGATGCAGGAAGATTGTTCCCGATGTTGGGGAAGTCCAGAACGAGGGGTCACAGTTTGAGGATAAGGGGGAAGCCTTTCAAAACTTCTTCACACAGAGAGTGGTGAATCTGTGGAATTCTCTGCCACAGGAAACAGTTGAGGCCAGTTCATTGGCTATATTTAAGAGGGAGTTAGATATGGCCCTTGTGGCTACGGGGATCAGGGGGTATGGAGGGAAGGCTGGTGCAGGGTTCTGAGTTGGATGATCAGCCATGATCGTACTGAATGGCGGTGCAGGCTTGAAGGGCCGAATGGCCTACTCCTGCACCTATTTTCTATGTTTCTATGTTTCTAACTGAGGGCCATCTCCTTTCATTAGGAGGGTCTTTGGCTTCATCATTTTACGCTGTGAGTTTATGGAAGTATGGAAATGATGTTGAAGTTTCCCAAGGTTATGATTCCCTGCTGATCAATTAGTGGGAAGGGACATGTCCACTGTTTCCCAGTGTCTGAGACATTGGGAAAAAGGTTTGATTTTCAGTACAAGTGTAAGGCTTTACTTGAATTTTCTTGGGGCAGTTCTCCCATTTTTCACACCATCCCCAGGTGCTTATGAAGGACACTTTAAAAGTTCAAAGGAAAGGGTCACCACATACAACTCTGAGATTCATTTTCTTGTGGGTATACTCATTAAACCTATAGAATAATAACCACAGAACCAATGAAAGACCACACTTTGCAGGGTTGACTGAAAGGTTCATGTTCAAATCATTGCCAAGTTTAATGTAGCCTGACCTGCTTGATTTTATTTTAAGTAGTTTGGTACTGAGGGGCTCATTTAAAGACTTCAGAATTACCGAGGATGGTAGATTTCCTCCCCTAAATAGCTTTAATGAGACAGGTGAGTTTTACCTGGTTTCTATAATGTCCTAGTTGCTTGCTTACTTACTGCCTATTATACCACTGGCATTTAGAGCAGCAATGAAGATCCTCCGTCTGTCTGTCCATGCCCATCACACACTGAAGGATCCTTCATTGCTGTTTCCATAACCATTTCTTGTGATCAGCCAGGGTTGTCAGCCCTGAGCTGAACCCCCAAACCTGGAGGACTGGTGGACCACTCTCAGTCTGGCCTCTACCCTTCTGCCCTTTCATCTGTTTGTCATGGGTGACCCTACCAAGAGCCAAAGCATAAAGCCCTGACTCCAGCCGGCATAGTTCCCTGGGTCACTGAGGCACACAAACCTCCAAACCCCACTGCAATGTTGTGGTCCACTTGGAGGTCCGGGTCAATATTTCTGATTTTTGCTATTTTTCTAATATTTTTCCAATATATTTCTATTCCTCAGGTCACAGCTCAATCAGCAGCTGCCAAGGATAGATTTGGACCCATTTCTCTGCCAGTGCCTCACAAGTCTAGCAAATAGCCACTTGGCAGCAACACTCTCAGTGAAAAAATTATACTAAAAAAGACTTGAGCGCTTGAATCAGTTGTCGCGTTTTGTATGTGTTACTCTGTCCAGCATCTGCAGAATCTCTTGTAAATAAATAGAAAGTGTGGTTTCAAGCGTCACTCCAGAGAATGTAAGACACACAGATTTGAGTTCTCAAGCCAAACTGACACTCCAGATACAGAGACAAGGTGTTCCTGTATAAGCAGAGATTCCAACCTTAAAGAAAGGTACTGCCTGACCCTCAGGTGAATGCTGAGACGCCACAGTCACAATCAAGGCAGAACTCTCGCTAATGTCCCTGACAAAATTTATACCTTAAACCAGCATCACTATCATGCCGCTGTTTGTTGGATCTTACCAAATGCAAGTTAGTCTCTCTCTCAGCATTTTTTACATTTCAGTAGCGACCAAAAAAACTGAAAAAAACCCTGATGAAAGATCACCGGCACAAAATGTTGATGGTTTCTCTTTCTACAGTTGTTGCATGAAATCAGTTTTTCTAGCATTGTTTCCTTTTTCAGATTTTGATCGGTCTCTCTCTCCCTCTTGCTCAATGCTGCTGGAGGAAGATGCCTGCATTTAATCATTCTCTGTCTTTGATGCTGTCAGAGGATGGTGCCCGAGTCCTGTGGGCAAGGTTTAATCGATGCGCTTTGTGGATTGGACTCTGTAGTTCACGTTACGATGTGTTTCTGGTCTCTGGTCACTCCTTTCTTTATGCAGTTTTGATTGGGGAGGACTGGCTCTGCAACCTGCTGTAAATGAACGACACATCGCTGGATTGAGCTGAACAGAATATTCCTGGACTGTTCCGATGATTTGTGGTTTGATGCTTTATATTCTATGTTATTCACTCGTTTTTTTTTTGCTATTTGCACAATTTGTTCTTTGGGTGTTGGGATTTGATGTTTTTCTTTGAATGGGTTCCAGGTTTTTTTTTGTTTTGTGGCTGTCTGTGGGAAGACAAATGTCAGGGTTGTATACTGCTCCATACACCAGAAAAAGCCACCCATTTGAATTCTGCTTCCCATTCCCATATACTGCGAGGAGGCCACACTCAGGCTGGAGGAATAACACCTTATGTTCTTTCTGGGTAGCCTCCAACCTGATCACATGAACATCGATTTCCCAAACTTCCGGTATCTCTCTCTACAACCCTTCCTATGTTTCCGGTTTCCAATTGTTTGCCCTTCCAGGTCTCTGCTTCCTATCCCTTAGGAGCCTTCACTCAGTCCCCATCGTCTACTAGGATTTTGCCTCTGCATCTCTCCACCCCAGACCACCCAGCCGTCTCTCTCCATCACAGCCAGACTTCAGTTGCCACCGCTTCCCTTCAAGAGAAAAGTGCCCATTGGTACCCGCTGCTTTACATAAAAGATTAGTTCATAAAAAGTTAATGAACTAATCTTTGAGATACCACATTCCCTGTGGCAAAATCTAAATTTATCATCTTTGTCAGCTTATGCCCAGGTTTCCCATGCTGGTTGAACAGATTCCCAGAGGCTTAACACAAGACATCCCACCTCTAACTGCGCAAACAGGAGGAATTCTGCAGATGCTGGAATTTTAAGCAACACACATAAAAGTTGCTGGTGAACGCAGCAGGCCAGGCAGCATCTCTAGGAAGAGGTACAGTTGACGTTTCGGGCCGAGACCCTTCGTCAGGACTAACTGAAAGAGGAGCTAGTAAGAGATTTGAAACTGAGAGGGGGAGGGGGAGATCCGAAATGATAGAAGAAGACAGGAGGGGGAGGGATGGAGCCAAGAGCTGGACACATGATTGGCAAAAGGGATATGAGAGGATCATGAGACGGGAGGCCTAGGGAGAAAGAAAAGGGGGAGCCTCTGAGTGTCCCCCCTCCCCCTTTTCTTTCTCCCTCGGACTCCTGTCCCATGATCCTCTCATATCCCTTTTGCCAATCACCTGTCCAGCTCTTGGCCCCATCCCTCCCCCTCCCACTTTCAAATCTCTTACTACCTCTTCTTTCAGTTAGTCCTGACGAAGGGTCTCAGCCTGAAACGTCAACTGTACCTCTCCCTATAGATGCTGCCTGGCCTGCTGCGTTCACCAGCAACTTTGATGTGTGTTGCCACTGCTAACTGCCTCTCCTTCTTCTCCTGTCTCCAATACTACATGACAAGTACAATTTTATTGAATTCTGCAGCATTTAAAAGAAGGTAGGTCTTTAATCTTGCTAATTCCAATGCATTTCAGGTAAGTTATTCACTCCCAGATACATGTCCTGTTAGCCTGTTGAATATTGTCACTGAGGGGAGGTCATGAATGTCCATAAAACTACATTAACTCTGGTCTATGATATAAAATAACAGTCTATGTGGTGGTCATTATTGTCTGTGTCTGAGCTTGTATTGTTGATGTTTGGCTAATTGAGGTTTAGGATTAAAAGCATTCAATCTCAGAAGTGCCAATAATCATCAGTTGTTTCATACTCGAATTTTGGAACTAAATCTGCTTTAATTTCATGTAATGTGTGTCAATATTTTTCAACATGAGACCCATGGTTGATGAAAAAGATCTGAGAGCAAAAAAATAGGAGCTGAAACCCAGGGTTAATGTTTGTTGAAGTGCCTGTGCCTACTCCAAGGATGAAGACATCTCTTATTCCTCTGTGCTCGGACATTTGGATCTAGAACAGATTTAGTATCTGACAGGGGTAGATATAAATAACCCTTTACTGAAGTTAAAACAAGATGGCATAAGAGGTTTTCTTCTCTCCTGAGTTGGTGTTTTAAGAAATTGCTCAATCTTTCTAAAATGTTTAACAAACATTTGATTTTATTTTAAATCAAATTATTGACCATTGCTGTAGGAAGGTTTATGGTGCCGGCAGCTCCTGGTCCCTCAAGCAGTCAGTCGCTGGTTGTATTGGCACGCTGGACACTGACAGTTCAATACTACACATCTCTGACCTCATCAGCTTCATCCTGGAGGCAAATAAAATAAATAAATGTCTTTTCTCTCTAACTGTGGTGAAATGTAATGTGGCTTTTCATTCCATCTGTTGCCCACTTTATTACAACACAGAAACAGGCCTTTTGGCCCACCTAGTACATGTTGAACCATTAGTCTGCCTGGTCCCATCCACTTGCACTGGAACCAGTGCCCCCCATACCCCTCCCATCCACGTACCTATCCAAATTTCTCTTAAATGTTGAAATCAACCTTGCATGCACCACTTGGGCTGACAGCTCGTTCCACGGTCTCACCACTCTCTGAATGCAAACATTTCCCCTCATGTTCCCCTTAAACTTTTCACCTTTCACCCTTAACCCATGACTTCTGGTTGTAGTCCCACCAAACCTTAATGGAAAAAAGCCTGCTTGCAATTACCCTATCTATACCCCACATAATTTTGTATACCTCTATTAAACCTCACCTCAATCTTCTACGTTACAAGGAATAAAGACCTAACCTATTCAACCTTTCCCTGTAACTCAGGTCCTCCAGTCCCAGCAACATCCTTGTAAATTTTCTCTGTTCTCTTTCAACCTTGTTCAATCTTTCCTGTCAGTAGGTGACCAAAACTGCACACAATACTCCAAATTAGGCTAACCACCATCTTATACAACTTCAACATAACATCCCACCTCCTGTACTGAATTCTTTGATTTATGAAGGCCGATGTGCCAAAAGTTTTCTTTATGATCCTATTTATCAGTGCCGCCAGTTTCAATGAATTATGGACCTGTGTTCCCAGATCCCCTTTTTCTATGGCACACCTCAGTGCCCAGCTGTTCACTGTGTAAGACTTACCCTGCTTGGTCCTTCTGAAGTACAGCACCTCACACTTGTCTGCAATCCTTTTGCTCTTAACAGATCTGTTGAATCCCTTGGGATTTTCCTCACCTTGTTTGCCAGGGCAACCTCTTGCACTCCTGATTTCATTCTAAAGTGTTCTCTTGCATTTATTATACTCCATAAATACCTCATTTCTTCCTACCTGCCTGTACCTGCTATGCACTACCTTTTATTTGTGAACCAAGGCCTCAATATCTCATGAAAACTAATGTTTCCTAAACCTGTTATCTTTACCTTTTATTCTGACAGGCATATACAAGCTTTGTACTCTCAAAATTTCACTTCTGAAGGCTTCCCACTTGCCAAATACACCTTTGCCAGAAAACAGCCTGTCCCAATCCACACTTGCCAAATCCTTTCTGATACCATCAAAATTGGCCTTTCTCCAACTGAGAACCTAACCCACAGATCAGACCTATCTTTTTTCATATTACTTTGAAGCTAATAACATTATGATCACTAGATGCAAAGCATTCTCCTACACAATCTTCTGTCACTTGACCTGTCTCATTCCCTAACAGCAGATCAAGTATTGCACACCCTCTCATTGGGACTTCTGTGTACTGATTAAGGAAAATTTCCTGAATGCATTTGATAAACCCAATCCCATCTTATTCTTTTACAGTATGGGAGTCCCAGTCAATATGTGGAAAGTTAAAATCACTTCTGATATCAACCTTATGTTTCTTGCAACAGTCTGTGATCTCTCTACAAATTTGTTTATCTAAATCCTGCAGACTGTTGGGTGGTCTAAAATATAGCATATTAACATGGACATACCTTCCTTATTCCTCAGTTCCACCCATAGAGCCTTAGACGAGTCCTCCAGTCTGTCCTGATGGAACGCTGCCATGACAGTTTCTCTGACTAGTAATGCCACCCCTTCCCCTTTAATCCTTCCCTTGCTCCTTTGCAGCTAAAGTAGCGGAACCCCGTAATACTGAGTTGCCAGTCCTACCCCTCCAGCAACCGTTTCACTAATGGCTACAATGCTGTAATTCCAATGCTGATCTATGCCCTGGACTCACCTGCCTTTCCTACAATATTCCTTGCATTGAAATATATGCAGCTTAGGACATTAGTCACATCATACTCAACCTTTTGATTCCTGACTTTGTCTGAGATCTTGACAACACCTGTCTCCACAACCTCTCCACTATCTGTTCTGGCATTCCGGTTCCCATTCCCCTGCAACTCTCGTCTAAACCCCACCGTGCAGCATTAGCAAACCTTCCTGCTAGGGTATTAGTCCCCCTCCAGTTCAGGTGCAAATCGTCACTTCTGTACAGGTCCCATCTGTCCTGGAAGGGAGCCCAATGATCCAAAAATCTGATGCCCTCCCTCCTACACCAACTCCTTAGCCATGTATAAAAATTGTATGGTCTTCCTAGTGCCGGGCTCACTAGCACAAGGCATGGGTGACAATCCTGACATAACAACCCTGGAGATCCTGTCCTTTAACTTAGCACCTAACTCCCTGAACTCCCTTTGCAGAACCTGGTCACTCTTCCTACCTACATGAACCACAACCTCTTGTTGCTCACCCTCACACTTAAAGATGCTGAGGATTTGATTCGAGACGTCCTGGACCCTAGCACCCAGTAGGCAACAAAGCATCCGGGAATCTCAATTGGCTCCCCTCTTACCCCTTCTCTTTATCTCATCTGCCCATTACTTGCCTCTGGTGTCCTCCTTCTTCCCTTTTTACCATGGTCCACTGCCCTCTCCTACCAGATTCCTCTTTCTTTAGCACTTTACCTCTTCTACCTGTCACTTTCCAGCTCCTCCTCCCCCACCCATCTACTTTCCCCTCACCTGGCTTCACCTATCACCTTCCAGCTTGTAGCCCTTCCCCTTCCCCACTTTCTTAAGGAAGGTGGCACCATCACTAAGTCCCCATCACCCAGGACCTACCCTCTTCTCATTGCTACCATCAAGGAGGAATTACAGGAGCCTGAAGACACAGAATACCTTCTGTAATGCTGGTTGAATAATAAATATTGCCCAGGAAAGAACAGTGTGGATGACCTTGAGAGATCAGACACGAGCTGAATTTGGTATCACTGGTGCATGATATAAATCCACCAAGTTGAGCCAGATGTTGGGGTGATACCAAGTGTACGACATGATGGGCGCTGAGCCAACTTGGAGAGGTCGAGAACAGCTTCTTTGGCAGCGAAATCTAGGCCCGGAGTAATTCGCTACAACAGATTTAGGCAATTTAAATGCCAGTCCATTTTGACTGGGGATCTCCTCTCTCCATGATGTTAAGGCTGTGAGACTGTCCCCGGCTGCTGTGCTTTGTGTCTGTGAACTTTGTGGCGATTTCCCCCACTTTCATCAGTTCATCTCTTGTCCCTTCTATCCTTCATTGCCTTGCCTCTACTTTCTGAAATCCGTTATACATTTAACAGATTCTCTTACTCAGCTGAAACGAACTTGTTTCTTACTGAGATCTGCAGTTGGTTTCAATGGGAGATACTTACTGTATTAAAAATTTCAATGAGATTAGTTCAATCAGGTCTTTGAAGTGTAACCATGAAACAGTAGCTACAAGCAGTGAGAAATGCAGAAATTACATTTTTTATGATATCTGGTAAATAGCTTCTTAAGGTTATTCTATGAAAATACTGTTTCAATTTGCCAAACCTTTAAAGACACCAAATAACTTGCTATTAAATGAGTAACATGTCACTGACTTCATCAATTGATCTTAGAAAGAACATTATCCTTGCTTCACAACTCTCAAGCCAGGGAGTGAAACACACTCTGATCACCTGATCATGATCACTGTCCATGGCTAGTGTCTTCACACTGTCAGGGGCATCAAGGAGGCACTCATTTCTGAACATGATGTGGTAACTGTGGAAATATGGAAGATGTAATTATGCATTTGAGCATCCAGATACAATAATTAACTTAGGCCATTACAAAAAACTTGTAAGTGAAAACTGTGACTCCTACTGGTCAGCTTGCACCGAGCCCCCATCCCCCTGCATGTCTATCTTTTGTGAATGGTGACAAACTAGAGTCCTTCCATAACCCTCCTGAAGGCAATGACACCATGGGCTCTGCCTTCTTGTGCTGAAGCTACCATCTCATACTGGGGTAGGAGAGTTTTACTACTAACCGGTTCCTTGAGATTGTTATAGCTGGGGGAAGTAATGGGGATAAGCTTCCACTATCTATTAAAGGTTCTCAAATAGCCTCTGATAACCAAGACTAGCTCCTGGCCTTCATGTGTGGCGAAGCTACTAATTGGAGGAAATGTTTCTACTGACAGGAGAAGGGGCAAAGACAGGTTCATGAGCCTTAAAACCAGTTGCTTTGGGCAGATGGGGTTCATCAGATGTGGTTGGCAGCTCATCTAGGAGAAAGAAAACTCTGATCTCAAACCTTCACTGCCTTGCGGCTATACCAACTCATGGGGAAAGCTTCAGGAGTAAAACCCTGAGGGAAAAATCTGGAGCTGGAGTCCCTAAGGCAGTCCCATGTTGAGCTCAACGCTGACTGGCAACTCCTGTGATGCCGCTGGTGCCAAACGGTATCGGTCTCTGCCGTTCCTTTGGATTCATCAGCTGTGTGGAATGGGTGAGCTTACTACATGGGTAACAGTTTGCTCTCCATATCATACTGCCTGATTTACGTATCTAGAGAGCTGGGAAACAGCATCCATTCAAATGACCTATGGAGGCCTATACTACCCAACCAAATGAGGCTTCTTCTTTCATGAAATGAAGTAAGCAGCTCTGAATTACTCTAACATTAAAGAAATGTTTCATAAATGTGTCAGCTTTTTTAAGTTGTGAAGAATGGAATGGGTCAGGAGGATCAGTGGACAAATTTAGGGCAGGTGACTGAAGATAATGAACTGGCGTGGACTCGGGTCTGGTTAAGATAATGCACTGGCGTGGATTTGGATCTAGTTGAGATAATGCACTGGCGTGGACTCAGATCAGGTTAAGACAATGCACTGGCATGGATTTGGATCTGGTTAAGATAATGCACTGGTGTGGATTTGGGTCTGATTATGATAATGGACTGGCATGGACTTAATCTGGTTAACAGCCAGGAAACAGAGTGGTCATGAATGGGTTAGGTTCATGTTGGCAGGCTGTGACCAATGAGATGCTGCAACTGTTCACGATCGATAACCAACGATCTAGATGAGGAGACCTAGTGTAATATATCCCAGTTTGCTGATGGTACAGAATTGGATGCAGCATGGGCTGTGAGAAGAATGTGGAGAAGTTTTAACTGCAAAGGAACAAGCTAAATGAATGGATGAGGTTATGGCAGGTGGAAGATAATGTGGAAAAACGTGAAGGAATCCATCTTAATAGAAAATAGAAAAGCAGTGTAGTTTTTAGAGACTGGAAGGTACTGATCTACCTGCTAACTGAGCAATTGAGAAACTAAACATTAGGTTGTCCTTTGCTGCAGGAGAATTTGAGTGTGAATTTAAAAATGTCTTTGTAAAATCATGTACGGTCCTAGTGTGAATCATCATCAGCGTAATGTACCATGTTGCATGATGTGGGTGATCCTGGTTTTCCATCTGTCCTTAATCTGCGACAGGACCCGTTCACATTGATTTCTTACTCTTTTCGCTGTGACCACGATTGTTCTTGGTAAATTGTTCTTCAGAAGTGGTTTGCCATTGCCTTCTTCTGGGCAGTGTCTTTACAAAACAGGTGATCCCAGCCATTATCAATACTCTTCAGAGATTGTCTGCCTGGCGTCAGTGGTCGCATAACCAGGACTTGTGATCTGTACCGGCTGCTCGTACGACCATCCACCACCTGCTCCCACGGCTTCACATGACCCTGATCGGGGGCTAAGCAGGTGCTACACCTTGCCCAAGGGTGACCTGCAGCCTGCAGGCTAGCGGAGGGAAGGAACACCTTACACTTCCTTTGGTAGAGACGTATCTTTACCCCACCACCCACTGGTGTTCAAATCTAGTTTTCCTATCTGAGGAAAAAGTATTATGAAGGTTAACCAGATTGATTTCTTTGGAGAAAGGGATCAACTCTGGGGAGCTTAGGTGAATAAGAACTGGTAAACATACAAAATTCTTACAGGGCTTAATAGTATAGATACAGCTCCATGTCTCCAGTGGGACGGTTGTCAGAAACATGGAAGAACGTTGGCTAATTTTACAAACAGGAAAGCTTTGTTACAAATATATTAGTGAGGCCACAGCTGGAGTGATGTACAGTTTTAATCTCCTTCCCTATGAATGGATTTAGAACCACTGGAGGCTGTCCACTGGAATGAAAAGGATTATTCAGTAAAGAAAGGATAAGCAGGTTGAATCTGCATGCTTTCAGTTTAGAAGAATGAGGAGTGACCATACTGAATCATACAAGAACCTGAGGGGAGCTTGGAAGGGAAGATTTTCAGGTGTTTTCACGAATGGAAGAGTCTTGAATGAAGGGCAGAGTTTCAAGATATGACTACAGTTATAATGGGTGACTACAGCAGTTATAATGGGTGACTTCAATCTACATGTAGACTGGGTGAACCCTAACCCTAACCCTAACCCAAATTGGTAAAGGTGCTGAGGAAGAGGATTTCTTGGAATGTATGCAGGATGGTTTTTTGAACCAACATGTCGAGGAACCAACTAGAGAGCAGGCTATTCTGGACTGGGTTTTGAGCAATGAGGAAGGGTTAATTAGCAATCTTGTCGTGAGAGGCCCCTTGGGTAAGAGTGACCATAATATCGTGGAATTCTTCACTAAGATGGAGAGTGACATAGTTAATTCAGAAGCAAAGGTTCTGAACTTAAAGAGGGGTAATTTTGAAAGTATGAGACGTGAATTAGCTAAGATAGACTGGCAAATGACACTTAAAGGATTGACAGTGGATATGCAATGGCAAGCATTTAAAGGTTGCATGGATGAACTACAACAATTGTTCATCCCAGTTTGGCAAAAGAATAAATCAAAGAAGGTAGTGCACCCATGGCTGACAAGGGAAATTAGGGATAGTATCAATTCCAAAGAAGAAGCATACAAATTAGCCAGAGAAAGTGGCTCACCTGAGGACTGGGAGAAATTCAGAGTTCAGCAGAGGAGGACAAAGGGCTTAATTAGGAAGGGGAAAAAAGATTATGAGAGAAAACTGGCAGGGAACATAAAAACGGACTGTAAAAGCTTTTATAGATATGTAAAAAGGAAAAGACTGATAAAGACAAATGTAGGTCCCCTGCAGACAGAAACAGGTGAATTGATTATGGGGAGCAAGGACATGGCAGACCAATTGAATAATTACTTTGGTTCTGTCTTCACTAAGGAGGACATAAATAATCTTCCAGAAATAGTAAGGGACAGAGGGTCCAGTGAGATGGAGGAACTGAGCGAAATACATGTTAGTAGGGAAGTGGTGTTAGGTAAATTGAAGGGATTGAAGGCAGATAAATCCCCAGGGCCAGATGGTTTGCATCCTAGAGTGCTTAAGAAAGTAGCCCAAGAAATAGTGGATGCATTAGTGATAATTTTTCAAAACTCGTTAGATTCTGGACTAGTTCCTGAGGATTGGAGGGTGGCTAATGTAACCCCACTTTTTAAAAAAGGAGGGAGAGAGAAACTGGGGAACTATAGACCGATTAGCCTAACGTCGGTGGTGGGGAAACTGCTGGAGTCAGCTATCAAGGATGTGATAACAGCACATTTGGAAAGCGGTGAAATGATCGGACAAAGTCAGCATGGATTTGTGAAAGGAAAATCATGTCTGACGAATCTCATAGAATTTTTTGAGGATGTAACTAGTAGAGTGGATAGGGGAGAACCAGTGGATGTGGTATATTTGGATTTTCAAAAGGCTTTTGACAAGGTCCCACACAGGAGATTAGTGTGCAAACTTAAAGCACACAGTATTGGGGGTAAGGTATTGGTGTGGGTGGAGAATTGGTTAGCAGACAGGAAGCAAAGAGTGGGAATAAACGGGACCTTTTCAGAATGGCAGGCGGTGACTAGTGGGGTACCGCAAGGCTCAGTGCTGGGACCCCAGTTGTTTACAATATATATTAATGACTTGGATGAGGGAATTAAATGCAGCATCTCCAAGTTTGCGGATGACACGAAGCTGGGTGGCAGTGTTAGCTGTGAGGAGGATGCTAAGAGGATGCAGGGTGACTTGGATAGGTTGGGTGAGTGGGCAAATTCATGGCAGATGCAATTTAATGTGGATAAATGTGAAGTTATCCACTTTGGTGGCAAAAATAGGAAAACAGATTATTATCTGAATGGTGGCCGATTAGGAAAAGGGGAGGTGCAACGAGACCTGGGTGTCATTATACACCAGTCATTGAAAGTGGGCATGCAGGTACAGCAGGCGGTGAAAAAGGCGAATGGTATGCTGGCATTTATAGCGAGAGGATTCGAGTACAGGAGCAGGGAGGTACTACTGCAGTTGTACAAGGCCTTGGTGAGACCACACCTGGAGTATTGTGTGCAGTTTTGGTCCCCTAATCTGAGGAAAGGCATCTTTGCCATAGAGGGAGTACAAAGAAGGTTCACCAGATTGATTCCTGGGATGGCAGGACTTTCATATGAAGAAAGACTGGATGAATTGGGCTTGTACTCGTTGGAATTTAGAAGATTGAGGGGGGATCTGATTGAAACGTATAAGATCCTGAAGGGATTGGACAGGCTAGATGCAGGAAGATTGTTCCCGATGTTGGGGAAGTCCAGAACGAGGGGTCACAGTTTGAGGATAGAGGGGAAGCCTTTTAGGACCGAGATTAGGAAAAACTTCTTCACACAGAGAGTGGTGAATCTGTGGAATTCTCTGCCACAGGAAACTGTTGAGGCCAGTTCATTGGCTATATTTAAGAGGGAGTTAGATATGGCCCTTGTGGCTACGGGGGTCAGGGGGTATGGAGGGAAGGCTGGGGTGGGGTTCTGAGTTGGATGATCAGCCATGATCATAATAAATGGCGGTGCAGGCTCGAAGGGCCGAATGGCCTACTCGTGCACCTATCTTCTATGTTTCTATGTTTCTATGACTCAGTCATTTAAAACTCAGGAAGGTAAAAATATTCCCTGACAGAGGATTGTGAATTTCTGAAATTCTCTCTTCAAGAGAGTTTTGGAGTTGTGAAAATGTACTTTACTTGTAGTAACAAAGTGCCATTTTTGTCTGTAACAAAATGGAACCTGTATTGTATCAGAGTGCTTTGCTAATACTGTTTCTGCAACATTGTTAAGATGGACCTTGAGTATGTGACAAACTGCAGAAAGACAAGTAGATTTGGTTACTGGACAAATACCAAGGACACTGATTAAGCAGACATACAGAATGTCCTTGAACTGAAGCTAATACCTGGGTATAAAGGAGTGATTATGCTGCCTTTCTTTCCTGTAGCTATCACCACCTCTTGTGCGGTGATGGTCTTCCCTTGCAGCAAGTAAAATAAACACATTTTGAGTTAATAATTGCCTGTTATATGACAAACTGAAAAGGTACTTCACAGAGTTTAGTTCATTAAAAATATCTAAAATTTTAAGATTAAGGTATTGAAAACTATAGATATCTGGTATAGAATAACAGTTGAGGGTTGAGATAAATTTCATTGAATGACAGGCAGGCTCTAAAGGCCACATAGGCAATGCATCTTCCTCTGTCCTTGAGTTCATTTGCCAGCTTCAGACCTCCTGCAACTTGTCCCAAACTGCAAACCCATCCTCCCAGCCAAATACAACTATATAGAAGTAAGTCAGAGTCAATACAGGCATGTGCTGGATCACTGAACATGATCATTGCACACAAGCTTCATCAGGTTTATGACAAACTCACCCATCAATGAATTCGACCATCATATTAGCTTCATCTAGTGCCTTCCTGTCCTGTAGTAAGAGATGTAAATCACATTCAACATTCTATGGTGTAAATGTTTGGCAACACAGTGGTTTGAGTCACATTGTTCTATTCTGGAAACTTAAGGGGCTGCAGATGCTGGAATCTGCAGCAAAAAATAATTCAGTGGGTCAGGTAGCATCTGTGGAGGGAAATGGACAGTCAATGTTTTGGGCTGAGTTCCTCCTTCTATGTTATTTTAGATGTGGTACGTGAAAGAGTTAATTATCATCATCATTATGTGTTGTGTCGTATGACGTGGGCAATCATGGTCTCATGACGATAATTGTTCTTGGCAAATTTTTCTACAGAAACTATTTGCCATTGCCTCCTTCTGGGCAGTGTCTTTACAGGACAGGTGACCCTGGTCATTATCAATACTCTTCAGAGATTGTCTGCCTAGTGTCAGTGGTCGCATCACCAGGACTTGTGATATGTACCAGCTGCGAATACGACCATCCACTACCTGCTCCCATGGGTTCATGTGATCCTGATTTGGGGGGCGGGGGTGAGGGGTCCTAATCAGGTGCTACACCCTGCCCAGTGGTGACCATCATCCTTCACCCTTCTTATATACAGCCCTTTGAACCGCGCCACCCAGCAACTCTCGATTTAACCCTAATCAGGACAATTTACAATGGCCAGTTAACCTACTAACTGGTGTGTGTTTGGACTGTGGGAGGAAACGAAGGAACTGGAGAAAACCCACACATTTCACAGGGATGACATACAGACTCCTTACAGATGACATCAGAATTGAACTTTGATGCTCACAGCTGTAATGGCATTGTACTACGCTACGCTATCGTGGCACCTAACAGCTACCGGTCCCATCTCGCTACTCCACCTCTCCTTTTTGTACTGATCAATTTCCCTTCATTCCATGCCTGATGCACCAACTCAACCCAAAATACTGACAGTTCTTCACACGTCAGAGATGCTGCTCAAACCATTGAGTTCCTTCAGGTCGCTTTCTGCTCCTGTAATTACAGATTTTGGAGGAATCATGCAAAGCCAAAGGAGAAAAGAATCAAGGAGATTACAAGTTCAACCAGCAAAGCACGGTGGTGGAGAGGAACTGGTTTGACCTCTTTACAAGGAAGAAATGAAGGGGCCTCAGACAATCATTGTGGATGCTAGAAGGGCAGACGTCCTGCACAAATATGGTGAAACAAGACAGCTGGGTCCAGGAAACCAGAAACGGTTTAACTGGTAGAGTGGAACAGAAGTTTAATAGAAAAGAGTGGTCAAGAGAAGGAAAGGATAAGAAAAAGTTACATGGAACATGAACATTCTGAAATATTCCTGCTTGTGGATTGTAGGGAGAATGAAGAAACAGATTTTGTGTGCTTGGAGGTTGTGGAGGGAGAAATCTACAGTAAAATGGGAGTTGAGACTGTCTAGGAATATTGAGTAGTTATTTAATGTTGGGGTCATGTTCCAGAGGGGCTGGGATGTAGAATCAAATTAATTGTTGCCCTGCCAACAAGATAGAAGTGATTCACCAAGTAAATGTTGGGGTCAGGTTACAGTAGGGATTCACAGTCACCTTGCTTAATGGTATTGGTCCATGGTATAAAAAAGTTTGGGAACCATTGGGTTAGAGTGAATGAAGCTCTGACAGGAAGCACAGGTGGAGAGGGAGCACAAGATTGATAGTCAAGTCTTTGATAGACAGCACCTGGCATCCCCAGGGCTGTTTCCTCAACCTGAGCAGGTAATCCTCCTCCTCTTTCTACGGGTGCTGTTGGACCTGCTGAATGTATTCAGCAGTTTCTCTATATTATATTTTAGAATATTCTGTTTCTATTCCAGGTTTCCAGTATCTTCAATATGTTCCTTGACTTTTAACCATATTTTGCTGATCTGTCAATGTAATTACATCAGTGCATGGCAGTGTTATAGTGGGTGACTGGAACTGTGGTGTAAAGCGGACTATAATGGAGTAGCTAGTATATGTCTTTTCTGATTAAGCAGGAAATTTCAGAATCAGCAGAAATTTTGTTCAAGTTTAAAATTAATTCCCAATTATCTCTAAAGAGCAGAAGTGGAGAAGAAGGCAATTAAAGAGCATGGCACAAGTTTCATGTGGAGATGAGATGAAGAACTAAAGTTTCATGGAAGAGAGACTAATAAAACCTTAACACAAGAGATTCTGCAGATGCTGGAAATCCAGAACAACACACAGAAAATGCTGGAGGAACTCAGCAGGTCAGGCAGCATCCATGGAAATGAATAAACAGTCGAGATGTTGGGTCAAGACCCTTCTTCAGCACTTGAATAATCCTTTTAATTGATATGTATGCAATGTGAACATACACGTAAATCATGCAAAGATTTAAGATCCAAGTTTCAGTGGAGTTTTCAACAGGTTGTTTGTAATAAATGGTTTATGCCTATGATTTTCAACCACTGCTACGGGCGGAAGTTCCCACTTGCTTCAGAAAGGCAACAATTATACAAGTGCCTAAGAAGAATAGTGTGAGCTGCTTTAATGCCTATGGCCCGGTAGCACTCATATCTACAGTGATGAAATGCTTTGAGACGTTGGTCATGACTAGTCTGAACTCCTGTCTCAGCAAGGACCTCGACCCATTGCAATTTGCTTATCGGCACAATCTCAATGAAGTTGCAGAACCTGGGCCTCTGTAACTCCCTCTGCAATTGGATCCTCGACTTCCTAACCGGAAGACCACATTCTGTGCAGATTGGTGATAACATATCCTCCTCACTGACGATCAACAATGGCGTACCTCAGGTATATGTGCTTAGTCCACTGCTCTACTCTCTATAACACATGACTGTGTGGCTAGGCATAGCTCATAATACCATCTATAAATTTTATGACGATATAATCATTATTGGTAGAACCTCAGGTGATGACGAGAGGGCGTACAGGAGTGAGATATGCCAACATAGTGGAGTGGTGTCGCAGCAACAACCTGGCACTCAACGTCAGTAAGACGAAAGAGCTGATTGTGGACTTCAGGAAGGGTAAGACAAAGGAACACACATCAATCCTCACAGAGGGATCAGAAGTAGAGAGAGTGAGCAGTTTCAAGTTCCTAAGTGTCAAGATCTCTGAGGATCTAAGCTGGTCCCAATATATCGATGTAGTTATAAAGAAGGCAAGACAGCGGCTATACTTTATTAGGAGTTTGTGGGGATTTGGCATGTCAACAAATACACGCAAAATCTTCTATAGATGTACCATGGAGAGCATTCTGACAGGCTGCATCACTGTCTGGTATGGAGGGGCTACTGCACAGGACCGAAAGAAGCTGCAGAGGGTTGTAAATTTAGTCAGCTCCATCTTGGGTACTAGCCTACATCTTCAGGGAGCGGTGTCTCAGAAAGGCAGTGTCCATTATTAAGGACCTCCAGCACCCAGGGCATGCCCTTTTCTCACTGTTACCATCAGGTAGGAGATACAGAAGCCTAAAGGCACATACTCAGTGATTCAGGAACAGCTTCTTCCCCTCTGCCATCCGATTCCTAAATGGACATTGAACACTACCTCACTTTTTAAAAAATATACAGTATTTCTGTTCAATAAGCATATACTGCAATTGATTTACTATTATTATTATTTTTTTTCTCTCTGCTAGATTATGTATTGCATTGAACTGCAGCTGCTAAGTTAACAAATTTCACGTCACATGCTGGTGATAATAAACCTGATTCTGATTCTAATGGAATTTTGACCAGAACACGAACAAATAAATAATTCAGTAAGCCAGCATATTTTGTGTAATTACAGTCAGAAGAGTTGCTTTACTTGTATCTTACCTGCTCTTTGTTTCTGTCTTCTACTTCTGTCAACTCAGTCGAATCAGTGACAGAGCTGGTGCCAAGCCGAGAGTAACCAGTGTCACAACTGTGGAAATATGGAAACATTCAGCCATTCTGATTCATACAGAGTATTAGTCTTTCCTTCTTTCTCACACTGAGACTGCCAATTATATGAGTACCATGTGAGCTCACTCCACTGACCGTTCATAAGGTAATGCCAGTCTTTGGGGTATTGGACTTGAGGGAGGGCCATCAACAGGACTCGTTCTCAGTTTATAATTATTTTGTAACTCTGCCTTTTCCTTTGTTTTGCAGAAGGGCACTTCCTGAACCGGCTCTAAAATTCTGTGCTTGCTTGTAAAGATTCAAAACATTTAGAACAAAGTTTTGAAAAATGTAGAAAATCAGTGTGATGATACATGTGAGCCTCTTGGGCGTTCAAATTAGTGGAACTTCTCATCACCCAGGTGCATGACAAGTGAGAATGAACTGAGACGAATGTGGGGTCCTATACTTGAGCAACAAAAATAGAAATGTTGTTTGTAACCTATACACCATTCTCCACCCAGAATGCAGCTGTTCAGATGCCGTTGGTGGTGGCGGTGTGGTATCCATGCTGCCCTCTAGTGTTCGCTTGGTGGAAGACAAGTTGGATTGCATTCACCTGCAGACCGTTCCCGCTCTGGGCTTGTTCTTGTCGAAAACATCCATGGACTCAGGGACCTGGGCTATATTATAATTTTTCTGAGTGACAGTATGTTTCCTGCTATCCTACTTGTGCTGTATATGCCTTGTGTTGTGTTTGACTGTACTGTGTTTTGCATTGTGTCTTGGAGGAATGGTGTTTTGTTTGGCTGTATTCAGGTATGGTTTCATGTCAATTCAGCTTGATCTTGGAGTTGAAATAGGGGTGAACAAATCATTTACAGCAGCACCATAAATCAACAAAGAATATAACATGGGAACGAAACAAAAGGACTATGACATGGGGTGTAGAACTGAATGAAAGTGTGATCTTGTTCAGTCCACACAAGAGAATACTGGTCTCTATGTTATATTAAAAACAAAGGAACACCAAAGAAATTGTGAGAGTTACAAGAACGGTACCAGAATGGTAATTACTCCTCCCAGAGAAGATTGGCGCAATTTTGAAAGAAAAACCTTGGAGGTTTCTTAAAGATGTCTTTAAAGTCAAGAATGTATTGAATAAAATAGGTGTGGAAAGAATCCAGAATCATGGGTTGTAATTGTGTTTTTTTAATATAATCAGTGAAAGCATTTGAGCTTCACAAGATGAGCTAACCCATCCCTAGTTGCAACAATACAACTGCACTTTAATGAACTTGAGTCAACAATTATAATGAATTGCATCAAATTTACTGAGATGTGATTCCATGGTAAGCTTACCTGTTAAACACTTCAAACAAAACATTACTTTCACATTGTGACTGCGTGTCCTATAAGAAACAGAAATTACAGTTAATTAAGAATTGAAAAGAGGGTAATATTATTTCCTGGGTTTTGATCTGAGGGATGTGGCAGATGGATTTCAATATAACCCACAGTTCTGGTTTCCGTATTATGGAAAGAGTACCGAGACATCGGAAGAGGTACAAGAGGATTCACAAGTACTTCATGATAAAGGATAACGTTTCCACAAATACGCTCCAAAAGATTTTTTGTGACACAAATTTAATTGCCAAGGCTGGTACTTGATGCCCGTCCTTGGTAATTCTCAAGAAGTAGTTGATGAATTGTGCAGGCTATACGGTCAAGCACTTCCTGCAGTATCATAAAATTTTGACCAAGAGTCATACAGCACAGAAATTTATTTATTTATTTAGAGATACAGGACCTAATGGGCCCTTTCAGCTGTGCTGCCCAGCAATCCACTGATTTAACCCAAGCATAATTACAGGGCAATTTACCATGACCAATTAACCTACTAACCAGCACACCTTTGGACAGTGGGAGCAGACCCACACACGTGTGGAAACAATGTACACATTTTCTTACAGAGGTCACTGGAAATAAACCCACATCAACCATGAACCACTAATCGATACTAATCCTATTTATCAGCCCTTCGCCCTTAGTCTTGCATACCTTGGCAATTCAGGTTCTCATCTAGATACCTCCTAATTGTTGTGAGAGTTCTGCCTTCACCACCCCTTTGGACACTATTCCAGATTCCAACCACCTTTTTGATTTAAATGTTCGTACTTAGATATCCTTAACCTATGCCCTCTAATTCTAGAAGCTTTATAATTTTGTATATGTTAATTAAGCTCACTCAACTTTGGTCCCCATCAGACACTCACCTCTCACCTGTGGCTCCAAGTAGCTGTTTGCATGCAATGACTGCCACACCCTCAGTCACCGCTTCAACAGGTGGGCTAAACCAGGGGAGGACAGCTGGTGGGCCTCATACCCTGATGAGATAGGGACATGCCTGTCCTAGCTCTGGCAGACTGGGCGGATGAGATCTACAGTGAGATCCAGTGGCTAAGAAGGTCTACTGCAATGCTCCGTGGACAGCGAAGGACATGAAAGGTACAGAAGATGTCAGGGTCATCCACTGCAACCAAGGAAGACCCCAGTTTGTGATGCTTGTACCACTGGACCCGGACTTCTGAGATGGAGAGAGTGGAACTGCCCCAGGGCAGCAGGTTTTCCACTTTAAAAATTCTCCGCACAGGTTTGCTGTTATTGTTGGACACGATGGACAACCACCAAAACTATAACAATTCTCTTGCATTCTGTTTATAGAAACATAGAAAATAGGTGCAGGAGTAGGCCATTCGGCCCTTTGAGCCTGCACCGCCATTTATTATGATGATCATGGCTGATCATCCAACTCAGAACCCCACCCCAGCCTTCCCTCCATACCCCCTGACCCCCGTAGCCACAAGGGCCATATCTAACTCCCTCTTAAATATAGCCACTGAACTGGCCTCAACTGTTTCCTGTGGCAGAGAATTCCACAGATTCACCACTCTCTGTGTGAAGAAGTTTTTCCTAATCTCGGTCCTAAGAGGCTTCCCCTCTATCCTCAAACTGTGGCCCCTCGTTCTGGACTTCCCCAACATCGGAAACAATCTTCCTGCATCTAACCTGTCCAATCCCTTTAGGATTTTATACGTTTCAATCAGATCCCCCCTCAATCTTCTAAATTCCAACGAGTACAAGCCCAGTTCATCCAGTCTTTCTTCATATGAAAGTCCTGCCATCCCAGGAATCAATCTGGTGAACCTTCTTTGTACTCCCTCTATGGCAAGGATGTCTTTCCTCAGATTAGGGGACCAAAACTGCACACAATACTCCAGGTGTGGTCTCACCAAGGCCTTGTACAACTGCAGTAGTACCTCCCCGCTCCTGTACTCGAATCCTCTCGCTATAAATGCCAGCATACCATTCGCCTTTTTCACCGCCTGCTGTACTTGCATGCCCACTTTCAATGACTGGTGTATAATGACACCCAGGTCTCGTTGCACCTCCCCTTTTCCTAATCGGCCACCATTCAGATAATAATCTGTTTTCCTATTTTTGCCACCAAAGTGGATAACTTCACATTTATCCACATTAAATTGCATCTGCCATGAATTTGCCCACTCACCCAACCTATCCAAGTCACCCTGCATCCTCTTAGCATCCTCCTCACAGCTAACACTGCCACCCAGCTTCGTGTCATCCGCAAACTTGGAGATGCTGCATTCAATTCCCTCATCCAAGTCATTAATATATATTGTAAACAACTGGGGTCCCAGCACTAAGCCTTGCGGTACCCCACTAGTCACCGCCTGCCATTCTGAAAAGGTCCCATTTATTCCCACTCTTTGCTTCCTGTCTGCTAACCAATTCTCCATCCACATCAATACCTTACCCCCAATACCGTGTGCTTTAAGTTTGCACACTAATCTCCTGTGTGGGACCTTGTCAAAAGCCTTTTGAAAATCCAAATATACCACATCCACTGGTTCTCCCCTATCCACTCTACTAGTTACATCCTCAAAGAATTCTATGAGATTCGTCAGACATGATTTTCCTTTCACAAATCCATGCTGACTTTGTCCGATCATTTCACCGCTTTCCAAATGTGCTGTTATCACATCCTTGATAACTGACTCCAGCAGTTTCCCCACCACCGACGTTAGGCTAACCGGTCTATAATTCCCCGGTTTCTCTCTCCCTCCTTTTTTAAAAAGTGGGGTTACATTAGCCACCCTCCAATCCTCAGGAACTAGTCCAGAATCTAACGAGTTTTGAAAAATTATCACCAATGCATCCACTATTTCTTGGGCTACTTCCTTAAGCACTCTAGGATGCAGACTATCTGGTCCTGGGGATTTATCTGCCTTCAATCCCTTCAATTTACCTAACACCACTTCCCTACTAACATGTATTTCGCTCAGTTCCTCCATCTCACTGGACCCTCTGTCCCCTCCTATTTCTGGAAGGTTATTTATGTCCTCCTTAGTGAAGACAGAACCAAAGTAATTATTCAATTGGTCTGCCATGTCCTTGCTCCCCATAATCAATTCACCTGTTTCTGTCTGCAGGGGACCTACATTTGTCTTTACCAGTCTTTTCCTTTTTACATATCTATAAAAGCTTTTACAGTCCGTTTTTATGTTCCCTGCCAGTTTTCTCTCATAATCTTTTTTCCACTTCCTAATTAAGCCCTAATCTGCCAATGAAGGCAATAATCTCAAGTGACTTCTTCCTCGCCTGTTGACTTGTGCTGCCACCTTCGGGGATCCTTGTATTTGTTCCTCAGTGTTCCCTAAGGCCCTGTCTTTCACTGCATGTGTCCTATACTTCACAGTTCAAAGAAAATTTATCATCAAAGTCACTATACTACGCTGAGATTCATTTTCTTGTGGTTATTTACAATAAACACAAAGAACCACACAAGAATGAATGAAAAACTATACACAAAGACGGACCAATGTGTAAAAAGGCAACGTCTTGGCCTGAAACGTCATCTATGTATCTATTCATTTCCATGGATGCTGCTGACCTGCTGAGTTCCTCCAGCATTTTGTGTGTGTGTGTTGCTCTGGATTCCCCACATTTGCAGACTTTCTCGTGTTTACAACATGCAAAACAAATTGTGCAAATCCAAAAAGATAAACAAAATAATAATAATAGATAAATAAGTAAGAAATAATATTGAGAGGATGAGTTGTACAGTCTTTGGAAGTCAGTCTAGAGGTTGTGGAATCAGTTCAGAGTTGGGGTGAGTGAAGTTATCCACACTGGTTCAGGAGTCTGACGTGTGGGACAGTTCAGAGTTGGGGTGAGTGAAGTTATCCACACTGGTTCAGGAGCCTGATGTGTGGAATCAGTTCAGAGTTGGGGTGAGTGAAGTTATCCACACTGGTTCAGGAGCCTGATGTGTGGAATCAGTTCAGAGTTGGGGTGAGTGAAGTTATCCACACTGGTTCAGGAGTCTGATGTGTGGAATCAGTTCAGAGTTGGGGTGAGTGAAGTTATCCACACTGGTTCAGGAGCCTGATGTGTGGAATCAGTTCAGAGTTGGGGTGAGTGAAGTTATCCACACTGGTTCAGGAGCCTGACATGTTGAATCAGTTCAGAGTTGGGGTGAGTGAAGTTATCCACACTGGTTCAGGAGTCTGATGTGTGGAATCAGTTCAGAGTTGGGGTGAGTGAAGTTATCCACACTGGTTCAGGAGTCTGATGTGTGGAATCAGTTCAGAGTTGGGGTGAGTGAAGTTATCCACACTGGTTCAGGAGCCTGATGTGTGGAATCAGTTCAGAGTTGGGGTGAGTGAAGTTATCCACACTGGTTCAGGAGCCTGACATGTTGAATCAGTTCAGAGTTGGGGTGAGTGAAGTTATCCACACTGGTTCAGGAGTCTGATGTGTTGAATCAGTTCAGAGTTGGGGTGAGTGAAGTTATCCACACTGGTTCAGGAGTCTGATGTGTTGAATCAGTTCAGAGTTGGGGTGAGTGAAGTTATCCACACTGGTTCAGGAGCCTAATGGTTGAGGGGTAATAGCTGTTCCTGAATCTGGTGGTGAGGGTCCTGAGGCTCCTGTACCTTCTTCCTGATGGCTGCATTGAGAAGAAAGCATGGCTGGGTGGGGTTCCCTGATGGTGGATGCTGCTTTCCGCGAAGGTGCTCCATGTAGATGTGCTCAAAGGCAGGGAGGGCTTTACCCTTGATGGATTATTCATCCTCCCTAATATAAGGATGAACACCTCACATTTATCAGCGTTAAACTCCATCTGCCATGGCTCTGTCCATCTTGCTTATTGATCAATTTGATTTTCAGTCTACAACTGTCCTCCTCACTATTCAAAAACACCAAGAACATTTCTGTCACCTGCAAATGTATGAATCATCCCTCTTAATTGAAGCCTATTTCATTTCCAAATCATTTATTTAATTTATTTATTTATCTACAGTGCTCTGGCCCTTCGAGCTGCAATGCCCAGCAACCTTTCGATTTAACCCTAGCCTAATTATGGGGAAATTTAGAATGATCAATTAACCAGTACGTCTTTGGAATGTGGGAGAAAACCCAAGTATTCCAGAGGGAGGACATATGTACAGACTCCCGACAGATGATGCCAGAACCAAACTCCGGACTCTGACACCCCAAGCTGCACTAACCACTGTGCTACCATGGCTCATACAACTAACAGTAAGGTCCCAGCACTGATCCCTGTGGTCCAGCACTGGTGACAGGGTTACAATCACAAAAAGAATCTGCCATCATCCTCTTCCTCCTATTATGAAACAAATTTTGGACTCGGTTTTCCATCATTCGATTGTTTTCCCATTCTCAGGCCTTACTGACATCCATGTCGACAAGGAGTTATACAGTAATAGTGATGTGTCCAAGTTAGGCTAGTGACAACTTTGGTAGAACCCAGAACGCAATATTGATCCCTGTAACTTTTTTTGCCAGCTCTTTCAATGAGTGTGCCGACACCATTGCTGGAAAGGAGATTCAATCAGCCTATAAAACAAAATCTCATTATTTCACATCTCAATAAATGATGCAAATTTTAATTCCACATTTTAGAATTATTTTATGTTACCTGTAACATAGGATGCTGTTTGTCTGAGATCTCAGTTATTTCAGGCATGTCATCATAGTGGACAATATCAGGAGCTGAGTTCATGTTGTCAGAGCTACAGAAAGAACAGTTAAGAATTGCTCATTGACTGCAGGCTGAAATGGTACATGGCTCTCTTTTGCTTCTAGACACATAAATCTGACAAATCTACCATCAGGCTGATCAAATGGACATGCATTGTGGCCTAATGCAATTTCACACAATACCACCCATGAGCAAGGCACTTAACCACACATTGCTCTGCGACGACACCGGTGCCAAGCTGTATGGGTCCTAATGCCCTTCCCTTGGACAACATCGGTGTCGTGGAGAGGGGAGACTTGCAGCATGGGCAACTGCTGGTCTTCCATACAACCTTACCCAGGCCTGCGCCCTGGAGAGTGAAGACTTTCCAGGCGCAGATCCATGGTCTCGCAAGACTAACGGATGCCTTAAAAAAAAACCACCCGTGAAAGGTGATCAGGATTGGAAACCTGGCTTACCTAATACAGCTAATCATCCCATTCTCCCCGTCTCCACTTTACAATACTGAAGTGCTGATGTCTGTGATAGTTATGATTGGGAGATTATTCAGCACCAACCTGGCATTGGACATCCATACCCACTCCCCTCAGCATCACAGTTAAGATTGGGTAATTATTCAGCTCCAACCTGGTTTTGGACATTGGATGTTCAACCTTTTATTGAATTAAGCATTTAATGACTCTTAACATTTCACATTTTCAGAGAATAAAAAGAAATCTAATTTTCTTATACTGGAAGCATGTGATCCATATCAAAGCAAATGCTGGCCCTTGATATAAGTGAATAAAACATTGTGTAACATTTCATCCACAAACTGAGGGAATTTTTAAGGCCAGAGTTCAATTTGGTCATTCTCCTGTGGTGATACCAGCTCCCCCACCTTAGCCATATCTATTCAGTTTTGAGGTTTATCGGAATATTGCATTTGTTATGTAATATACTTGTACCTAGTACAAATATGCTTTGTACTTCAGTAAGAACTGCTTTGCACTTGCAGCTGCAGTGTTAGTGGGTTAATGGCTACAGGACTCCTAACGTTCTACTAGCTGCCATTCCATGAGCAATGATCGGGAGACAGGTTCTAGTGACTGAAGACCCAGCCACAATGCTCTGATGGTCTTTACTAAATCACATTGACAGAAAGCCTTTTCTGTGTTTCTAAATGCCTCCAGTGTAAACAGACATTGGGAAACAGTTGAAAACTATTTAAATAATTAAAACAATAATGAATTGTTTTAATTTTAAACCATGTCTTAGTTGTATTTAATCCAAAAACTTATGCAATGCCCTGGCAAAGGTTTCACTGTTAATGTAATGGTTTTTCTGTAGAAGAACTGCTGACGTAATGGATTTTCTGTAGCAGCAGTGTTTGGGTTATGACTAGAGATAATGGGGGCTTTGGAATGTGCGCCGTCCAATGGAGGGAGTGTTTTTTCTTCTTGTGTGCCTGAGAACGAGGTGATCTGGGTCTTTTGTTTGGCAGAAGATGAAGAGAGAAGACGCCTGAAAGGAGTGGACTTGGGGTGCGGCCGGGAGTCGATGAAGCTGGGGGGATCGATGGAGAACCAGCAGAAGGGAAACCGTGAGCTCCAATTTGTGCACATTAGACAGTTTCATTAAAATGGGCCCTTTTCTTTTTGTTCTTCTTTACTACCCTCTAGTCAAATTAAGAATTATAAAGCTAAATGGTTTAATTGCATATGGTGTGCTGTCTGTGATTTTGTAGTACTGATTTGTAACAGGGGATCACATCATGCAGCATCCACACAAACAGGAGGTTTTGCACCTCAGGTTTCACACATTTGGCGGGGCCACGTCTTCCCCAGACTAACACCGCCGGCCGAACTTGAAGGTTATACTTAAAATAAAGTTTTAAAAAACTATTTTGGCATATCACTCATTGATATGCTAGCTACAGCTGGTGTAAAGCTGAAGGGCCAGATATCGTGCATCTGACTCAGCTTAGTACATTACAAAACTGTCACTAAACTTAGTGAAGGAGTTATATACAAATACACACACACCACCAATGAAATCCAGCCCAAACATTCACAAGGGATGCAGCAATTAATTGTGCCATTACTTACCTATCATGCTGTTCAAAATGTACAACTGATTCCATGGCAGGAATACTCCTGGGGTCTAAACTGTGGAGATTAGAATAAATTCTTTATCATATAACTTTACTTTGTCAGTTTTGACAACGAGTGCTAGCAGCAAGTGATTATGGAGGGACAATTCAGTCTTTGGGTGGCAGGGCGAAGATGTATTTCTACCAAAGGAGGTGTAAGTCGCTCCTTCCCTCTGCTAGCCTGCAGGCCACGCTTGGGCAAGGTGTAGCATCTGCTTAGCCCCCCGGTCAGGGTCACATGAAACCATGGGAGCAGCTGGTGGATGGTCGTATGAATAGCTGGTGCATATCACAAGTCCTAGTTATGCCACCACTGACACCAGGCAGACAATCTCTGAAGAGTATTGATCTTGGCTGGGGTCACCCATCTTGTAAAGACACTGCCCAGAGGAAGGCAATGGCAAACCAGTTCTGTAGAAAAATTTGCCAGGAGCAATCATGGTCATGGATAAGACCATGTCGCCCATGTCATACTACGTATCACATAACGATGATGATGTCTGGCTCTGGCTCCATGAGGTCACTGTATCTGGCCAATATGTCCCAAACTTAAGCTTGAGGAACTTGAGAGTCAATAATTCTCATCCTCCAAATGCTAAGAGCAGGAAGATTGGAGTGGATTAGGAATTGATCTTAGGACTTTCTACTGTTTATAGCTCAGTACTGCCATTCACTTACTGCAGTAGGAATTACATATGACCTTCCTATGATCTGAATTTATTGTAAGCTTGCCTGTTAGAAGGTTCATCAAGCACGCCATCTTCTATCTCCTGCAAAGATGAAATTCACACATAGGAATTAATATTTGGCTGCCTTGTAGGTTGCCTTGTTTATTTTATAATCTTGTTCTGGTCCTGAAGGAGCAGCACAGTCCAAACTGAGGTTTTCATAGTTCACCCTGGGTCCACATGTCTCAGCAAAACTGGTTGTTAGCTGGGCAACTAGTCTCCTATCTTCCTCAGTTGGAATCAGCTTGAGTATAGGACCTCTCAATTCCTGCGTTAGGTCAAATCTGATGGTGAGTTGAAGCCTCCACTAATTTCACATGGGATTTCTGTCCTGCACTTGGGAGGCAATCGATTAGATGTTTACTCTCTAATAACTATGCTTCAGTTTAATCGGGGTTTAATTATTCCTAAATGTCCCTGAATTTGATTAATTTTATTTTAACTTTAAACATTTAACTATGTTTATGTTTTCTTTTCCTTAAACATCTCTGACAAAGCTGCACCTAGAGCTCAGCTCTCTGCTCAGGGTGCCTTGAAATCGGGCCTGTTCACAGGCACCAGGATTTACCCTCTGCCTCCAGCCCAGCTCAGTGTAACTGCTGGCTGGCTCCCACAAAATCCACTTCCCTACATATCTCTCATGGCAGTCATTGATTCACAGGGCACTGCAGCACAGAAACAGACCCTTAGTCCGTGCTGAACTGTTACTCTGTCTAGTCCCATCGACCTGCAGCTGGAGCATAGCCCTCCATATTCCTCCCATCCATGTAATACAAATTTCTCATAAATGTTGCAATCAAACCAATATCCACTGCTTCTGCTGACAGCTCATTCCACAATTACACCACTCTCTGAGTAAAGAAGTTACCACTCAAGTTCCCCTTAAGTATTTCACCTTTCATCCTTAACCTCTGACCTCTAGTTGTAGTCTCACCCTACCTCAGTGGAAAAAGCCTGTTGGGATTTACCATATCTATACTCCTCATAATCTTGTATATCTCTATTAAATCTTCCCTTATTGCCCTTATGGTCTTGTGGTCCTATGCTCCAGGGATTAAATTCCTTACCTATTCAATCTTTCCCTATAACTTAGGTCCTCAAGTCTTGGCAACATCCTTGTCAATTTTATTAATTTTATTCAATCTTATTAATATATTTCCTGTAGAGAGATGACCAGAACTACACACAATACTCCAGATTTGGCCTCACCAACGTAATGTACAACTTCAACATAACATCCCAACCCCTGTACCAATGTCTTTCCTACAGTGTTTCCCTTGGCTTTGTTGCCTCTTTCAGAAGACGATATAGATACTGGTTTCATTTCTTCATTTTGGATCTCCCCCTCCCCCTCCCACTTTCAAATCTCTTACTCGCTCTTCTTTCAGTTAGTCCTGACGAAGGGTCTTGGCCCGAAACGTCGATTGTAGCTCTTCCTAGAGATGCCGCCTGGCCTGCTGCGTTCACAAGCAACTTTGATGTGTGTTGGTTGATACATACTGGTGAGCAAGGTCTCGGAATCAATTACATCATAATTGTATGTTAAGTGGCCAATGAAGCAACTGGGTCATAATTCCTTTCTAATACACACTTAAGTATGAAGTTTCTTGGCTTACAGTTTATAAATGAATTCTGAGCTTTTAAATGGCTAGTTTTCTAAACAGGTGCTGGCAGAGACATGCTCATGCACAGACTTATCTTGCAAGAAAATAAGTCACACCACGATCATAAAATTGTGGCAGCACAGTAGTGCAGTGGTTAGCACAACACTTTTCGTAAACACAAAATAATCTGCAGATGCTGGGGCCAAAGCAACACTCACAACACGCTGGAGGAACTCAGCAGGTCGGGCAGCATCCGTGGAAACGATGAGTTGACGTTTCCATGGATGCTGCCCAACCTGCTGAGTTCCTCCAGCGTGTTGTGAGTGTAGCACAACACTTTACAGCACAGGTGACCCAGGTTCAATTACCGCCACTGTCTGTAGGAGTTTGCATGTTCTCCCCGTGACTGTGTGGGTTTCCTGTGGGTGCTCCAGTTTCCTCCTACAGTCCAAAATCGTACCGGTCATTGTAAATGGTTCCATGATTAGGCTAAGATTAAATCAGGGGATTGCAGAGTGGCATGGCTCGAAGGACCAGAAAGGTCTATAACGCGCGGTTTCTCAATCAATCAATCAATCAATAAAAGTGACCATTGCAAAGGCGCTTCAAAGCATTGATTTCACATGAAGATAATGCAAATGTTTGTGTTTAGTAGTTCTAGATTTCCACAAATACTATAAAGTCACAAGCGACTTTATCAGGGAAAACAGAAATTAAAGAGAGTAATTCCTGGGAAAAGGGACTACAGTTACAAGTATAGATTAAAGACACTAGGACTGCTTTCATTGCAGAAATATGAGGGAGACCTGATTATAGTATATAAAATGGTAAATGGTCTGGAGAGAATGGATTGTGAGAGGTTATCCCTGTTGATGGAGGGGTTGGCGACCGAAAAAAAGAACTCTGAATGACATGAGGAAAAACTTCTTATATACAACATGTGGTATCTAGAATGCACCGCCAAAAGATGTGGCTGAAGCTGGTTCCTCTATAATCATTACAAATGAAATGGAGATATATATAGTGAGGGAAAAGTTATGTTAATTACAAAAATAGAACCATGGGGTAGAATTGTTGAGTAACTATGGCAAGCAGCAGACATAGACAAAAATGTTTTACTCTTTAAAAAACACTTAAGTGTAAGGGATAAACACAAGCGATACCACAGATACTGTAAATCCGAAGCAATATACGCCGAATACTGGAGGAACTCAGCAGGTCAGGCAGCATCTATGGAAATGAATAAACAGTCCATGTTTCAGCCGAGATCCTTCTTCAGTACTGGAAATGAAGGGGGAAGATGCCAGAATTAAAAGATGGGAGGAGAGGAAGAAGAACAAGCTAGAAGATGGTAGGTGAAGCCAGGTGGGTGGGAAAGGTAAGGGGTTGGAGAAGAAGGAACCTGATAGGAGAGGAGAGTGGACCACAGGAGTAAGGGAAGTGTCGGTGTAAGATCATTTGGAAGGTAAGTCAAAGAGCATACATAGCAGTAGGAAGAAATAAGAAATTTCCACTTTTTAGGGCCATCAATATTATCATATATTTAAGTGTGAAGTTACCTGACCTGTTAATAGTTCTCAATGATAGCCATTTTTCACAAGGAAAGATTTAATAAAAAATAGGCCCCATAATAAGTCATCATTTTTATGTCAGACTAGGTTAAACACTCAAGATACTTTAAACTAATGAATTTCTAACCTTGAGCTCTTCATTTTCTTCAGACCTGTCATCCACTTCCTGGTCTTCCACATACCCACTCACAATTGCAAGCCTTCATCACAGGAAAAGAAAACAACATTATTAAACTGTGCTCTGGAGATGACCACTAGTAATCTGGAAAAAGCAGTAAGGATGAGCAGAAAAAAACTTTGCCATGATGATCCCCAACAATGCCACCCCTCAGCCCCCTAGTCAAATTCCATCTGCACTTCCAACCGCGTGTTCAGATCATGATACCACTGAACCAAGCCGTTTCTCAAACAATAATGATTCGGAGTACAGGAAGGAGACGGAGAGCCTAGTGACATGGTGACATGACAAGAATCTTTCCCTTGGTGGCAGCAAAACAAAAGAGCTGGTCATTGACTTTGGGAAGGGGGCAGTGCACATGCTCCTGTTTACGTCAACGGTGCTGAAATTGAAAACGCTGAGAGCTTCAAAGTCTTAGAAATGAACAGTCAAGCAGAGCCAGAAACCTCACCAGTACCTCTGCTTCTTCAGAAGGCTACAGAAGTTTACTACGTCCCGTTAGACCTAGGGTCCACGGACCCCTTGGTTAATGGTAGGGGTCAATGGCATAAAAAGGGTTGGGATCCCCTGCCTTAGACCCTCACCAGCCTTTATTGATATACCCTATCCTGATGCATCAAAGCCCGGTATGGCAACTGCTCTGCCTGTGACTGCAAGAAACTGCAGAGAGTTGTGGATGCAACTCGGAACATCACAGAAAGCGATCCTCCCTCCATTGACTCTATCTACACTCTTCGCTCCCTCAGTAAAGCAGCCAGAGACCCCACCCACCCCAGACTCTTTCCTCTGCTATTCCACCGGCCAGAAGATATAGAAGCCCGAAAACAGGTGCCACCAGGCTCAAGGACTGCTTCTATCCTGCTGTTATAAGACTGCTGAACAATTCACTAAATGACAATCTTACAATCTACCTCATTATTATTTTACACTTTATTGTCTACCTGCAGTGCACTTTCTCTGTAATTGTAATATTCTTTCTGCAGTTTTTGTTTAACCTTGTACTACCTCAATGTACTGTTATATAAAGAATTGATCTCTATCAATGATATTGAAAGACAAATTTTTCACTGTACTTCAGTGCATTTGACAATAATAAACCTCAGGGCTCACACCACCGGGTTCAGGAACAGTTATTACCCCTCAATCATCAGACTCTTGAATCAAATGGGATAACTTCACTCAACTGAGCTGTTCCCACAACCTATGGACTCACTTTCAAGGACTCTTCATCTTATGCTCTCAAAATTTATTGCTTATTTATTCATTATTGTTATTTCTTTTTGAATTTGTACAGTTTGTTGTCTTCACAAAGGTTGTCTGTCCTGTCGGGTGCAGTCTTTCATTGTGTTTCTTGTATTTACTGTAAAAATGAATCTCAGGGCTGTAAATGGGGGCAAATTTTTTGACAATGAATTTTGTTTGAACATTGAGTTAACAAGGATATCATTGCATGCATCATTCATTCTTAGGAAATGGTATGATTGGCAAGCTTGGCATTTTATTGCAAAACCCTCACTGTGTTAGAAAAGCCGGTAATAGACTCCTTCATGAAAGCTGCAGTCCTTCTGGTGAAGTTACTTTTACAGTCCTATTGGGCAGGGAGTTCCAAGATTTAGACACAGCAATGAAGGAACAGTGACATATTTCCAATTTGGGTTAGATTATGGCTTGGAAGGAATCTGTCAGTGGTTCCTGTTGCCCTTGGCTTATTGATAGTAGAGATTGTGGGGTTGAGAGTACTTCCGGAGCTTTTTCTGGACTCTCTCGACGTTCTTATACGGCATCCAGCAATGAACACAATAATCCCGTGAGGCCGGATCACTGTATATGGCATTGCTTTATTAATTAGCATAAAGGTAGTGCTCAATGGTGTTCATACTTGGTATCGTTATTGATGAAGCACCGAGGTGCACACCTAACAACTTGGGTGCTGTGACAGCGTAGTGCTTAGCTCAATGCTATTGCAACTTCGGGCATCCTTGTTTGGAGTTCAATTCTGGTGCCCTCTGTAAGAAACTTTGTACATTCTTCACATATGCATGTGGGTTTCCTCTGGGTGCTCCAGTTTGCTCTCAAATCCAAAGACGGTTAGGAGGTTAATTGGTCATTGTAATTGTCCTGTGATTAGGCTAGTGTTAAATAGGTGGACTGCTGGATGACATGGCAGGGTAGGCCAGAAGGAGTAACAGAAGTCGGTGAGACAGCTAAAGCCTGTAGAAGAACTGTGGCAAGTTCTCAAAGACCTTTGGAACAACCAGCCAATTTTTTATAAAACTGCATGTCAATGTACCTAAGAAAATAGATATAGTTTCAAAGGCAAAGGGAGGTCACACCAAATATTGCTTTGATTTAGTTTTTTTATTGTTTACTGCTCGCTATAGTAATTTTTTGATATTCAGAAACCTTTCATTTCATAATTTTTAAGAGCACCCTCACTTTACAGAAATTTTTCTATTTGTGCCTAAGAATTTTGCATAGTGCTGTATATAAAAAAACTAACCATTACTGGGAAAAGCCATCATATAAATATAAATGCAAAGAAAGCACGACAGCGCATCTACTTCCTCAGGAGTCTGTGAACATTCGGCATGTCATCAAAAACCTTGGCAAACTTCTATAGGTGTGTGGTGGAAAGTGTGCTGACTGGTTTCATTACGGACTGGTAAGGGAACATCAATGCCTTTGAGTGGGAAATCCTACTCAAGGAATCCCTCCAGTCCGTCATGGGTAAAACCCTCCTGATTTGTGCACATCCACTTGATCCACTTGTGCCATAGCAAAACAGCATCCATCATCAAAGATCCTCACCCAGGCCATGCTCCTTTCTCACTGCTGCCATCAGGTAGAAGGTACTGGTGCCTCAGGACTCACACCAGCAGGTTCAAGAACAGTTACTACCCCTCAACCACCAGGCTCTTGAACAAAAGGGGATAACTACACTCATTTAAGGACTCTTTTATTTTGTTATTCCATGCTCATTATTTATTGCTATTTATTTATATCTGTATTTGCACAGTTTGTTGCTGTTTACAGTTACTGTTCTATAGATTTGCTAAGTACGCCAGCAGAAAAAGAACCTCAGGGTTGTATGCCGTGACATGTATGTACTCTGATAATAAATTTCACTTTGATTTTAATTGCCTTCCCTCTGCCTGAGCAACAGCTGTTTGCCTGTACTCTCTGTTGCCTTTTACCCAGCTAACTTTTTATCCATGCTAAAAATGCCATGTTCATCAACTTTGTGGATAAGCCTGTTATACAGCAGCTTATCAAAAGCCTTCTGGAAGCCTACATATTTGGCTACTAAATAGGTACTAATGCTGTTAGGAAGCTGGCCTAACTTTATGTGCTGACCTTTATTGGCAGTGGAGTAACTTCTTCAAACTCACATACTTCAAATGGAAAGGAGCTGGTAGAGCAGTGCCAGAGGCAGGGGTGGAGAGCACGTTGTGAGCCGATAGAGGTAGGGGGCAGATGTTTTGCTGGTTTCTGGCTCTGCACAACCTACTCTCTCTTTGGCATTACAAGGGATGCAGAGAAAAGAGCCGTCAGGACCGTCACAGAGGTTATGGATCAAGAGGTGTGACCCGTAGACCAATACTGCTGGGACACAAGCTGAGGCCTGATCAACCCTGGCTGGGTCGCCAGAGCAAGAATATCTGATGCTCAAAGACCGGAAACACCTGATGGCCCCAGATGATGCTGTGTCCCAGCACATACGAGGATGTATCTCAGCATCCCTTGTCTCATGTTGGTAGATCGTTTGTAGATTGAGGCCAGTACTATTATTGTTCAGCAAAATCGAGGCGAATGTTTTTCTCATTTGCTATAACTAGCATGCAGAGGAACTATTCCTGCCCTAGTTTACTACCTACCCTCTAAGCCAGGTGTTCCCAACCTTTCTTACGCCATGGAGCAACAGCATTAAGCAAAGGGTCCGTGGACCTCAGGAAGGGAACCCCTGCTCTACACCAGCCTTATTTGTATTGTTCTGTCATTCCACATATCAGAGTACAATTCCTGGATGATTTCTCTTTTTACTGAGTTCCTCAATGAATAGCATTCAAGTGGGAAAGTGGGATAATTCCGTACCAGATTTGGCATTCTATAGAATCCTCATGCTCCTTCAGGCTGGCCATCCCTTCATCTCTTCCTGTGGAGAATAAAGAACACAGACTTAAAAACTTGCAGATAAAACTATATGAAGCAAAATGACTGTCTTCTTTATGTTCATCATCACCATCTTAAAAACTTTAAAGAGTGCTGATACATCTTTCAGATTGTGTTGCCAATTTGCATTTTTATATTTTAATATTCAGCTGACAAATTACAGTAGTACGCTTGATTTTGTATGGTAAAACTTCTGTGAATTTACAAACTCACTCTTGCAAACACTTTCACGAGAAAATCTGCAGATGCTGGAAATCCAAGCAACACACACAAAATGCTGGGGCAGCATCTATAGAGAAAAGTACAGTCGACATTTTGGGCCGAAGCCCTTTGGCAGGACCGGAGAAAGAAAAGCTGAGGAGTAGATTGAAAAGGTATGGGGAGGGGAGAAAGAAACACAGGGTGATACGTGAAACCTGAGGGGGGAGGGGTGAAGTAAAGAGCTGGGAAGTTGATCAGTGAAAGAGACAGAAGGCCATGGAAGAAAGAAACGGAGGAGGAGCACCAGGGGGAGGTGACAGGTGAGCAAAGAGATAAGGTGAGAGAGGGAAATGGGTTTAGGAAATGGAGAGGTGGGGTGGCAGAGGCATTACCAGAAGCTCGAGAGATAAGTGTACACGCCATCAGGTTGGATATAAGATGTTGTTCCTCCAACTTGAGTGTGGCCTCATCACAACAGCAGAGGAGACAATAGATAAACATATTGAAATGGGAATGAGAAGTGGAATTAAAATGGGTGGCCACTGGGACATCCTGCTTTTGCTGGAGGACGGAGCATAGGTGCTCGGCGAAGCGGTCTCCCAACCTTCGTCGGGTCTCACTGATACTCAGGAGGCCACACCAGGAGCACCGGACACAGTATATGACCCAACAGACTCACAGGTGAAGTATTGCCTCACCTGGAAGGACGGTTAGGGGCCCTGAATGGTCGTGGGGAGCAGGTGTAGCACTTGTTCCACTTGCAAGGACGGAGATCAGTGGGGAGGGACAAATGAGCAAGGGAGTCACGTAGAGCTTCTCTCTCCCTTCCCTTTTAAATCTACACCTCAGCTTTTTCTCACCAGTCCTGTCAAAGGGTTTCGGCCCGAAACTTCGACTGTACTTTTTTCTATAGATGCTGTATGGCCTGCTAAGTTCCTCCAGCATTTTGTGTGTGTTGCTTGCAAACACATTAACTACTCTCTGTATCTAACTATTGTTCTCTTAGATTGTATTTAGCATAGACAGAGATAGAGTTCACTTTGACATTGAACAAACCTTAGATTGTAATTAGCAGTCTATTCATGAGATATAGCTCACTTTGGCACTGAACAAACTTACACTTTATTATCACAGCCTACGCATGATATATACTGTAGCTCACTTTGGCATCGAATAAACCTTCACAAGTTCATCATTTTTCAGGGTTTGGGTATCACTGACTTCTCGACCATCCCTGACTGCAAGGAGACGACGATGATGAGCTGCCACCTTGAACTCTTGCAGTCCTCCTGGTATTCCTTAGCATGTCAGTTTGGTGTTCTAGCAGCAACATATACAATTTAGATCTTTAAATTGCAGGTTTTGTGGTAGAAAAAGAATGAGATGGAAGATAATGAATGGATCTACATTTCTACACAGTCAGTGAGTATTTTCTCCACATCACCTGGATCAATTAGTGAGCTCATGTTGACTAGAAAGTGGATTAAGACCAAAGTACTCTTATTACAGTAATCATACTTGGCAAAAAGGAGACACAGTTAGATTTTAATTTTTCTATAATAAGATTCCTACCTGCCAAAGCATAGCAGTTCTGAGTTTCTTTATCTTCTGTCAGCTGGAACATGTCACTATAGGCACGAATCATCCGCCAGCAGAACTCTTTTCTCTTGCCGTACTGTAAGTTATGAGAAAACTAATTCAAACACCATGGTAATACTACGAAGACTCAGTAACATTTATTTCATTCAGTAGTTCCTCTGATAAGATTATAAAACAAAGGAATAGAATTATGCCAATCCATCATGGCTGATTTATTTTCTCTCTCAACCCCATTCTCCTGTCCTCTCCATGTAAACTTTGACACCCCGACTAACCAAGAATCTAGTGAAGTAAGAAATAAGATTTGCATTTACACTGATAAGGACTTTTCACCTTTTTACAACCATGGGACGTCTTTCTAACTGATGAATATTTCCTGATGTGGGTTCTTGATCTGTAATGTAATAATGGTTGCATAATCCTTATTTGGCAATATTGAGCATGGTCTAAATACTGTTCAGAATCATTCTTGAGACACTAGAGAGTAATCCTTGAGTACAACCTGAAGTCAATATTGGTACGATTATAAAACCCTGGTCCTTCCCTAGCTCAGAGAAAACATACAAGATACAATTGATACATGACAGCTGTATGTACTGTATATCAGCTGAAGGCATCACAGATGGCACAGTGGTTAGTGCAACACTATTACAGCTCTGGATGTCGGAGTTTGGAGCCCAATTCTGATGTCATTTGTAAGGAGTCTGTAGGTCTTCTCTATGGAATGCGGGTGGGTTTTTCCAGCTGCCTCACCGGAATTGTTTAATATCTATAGTGAAATGATTCTCAGAGAAACAGAAGACCTAGATGGGATAAAAATTGGAGGTGTTAACATCAACAATATAAGATATGCAGACAATACCACCCTAACAGCAAGAGCTGCAGAAGACCTACAAATCCTCCTGGACAAAGTAAAACAAACAAGTGCAGATTTTGGTCTAACCGTCAACTGTAAAAAAACCAAATGTATGGTAATATCAAAACAGCAGGATACTCCCAACTGCCAATTGTACATCAGTAACCAAGAGATTGAACAAAAGACCAGCTTTAATTACCTTGGTAGTTTTATATCACAAGATGCTAGAAGTAAAGTAGAAATAAAAAGAAGAATTGCCATTGCTAAAACTAACTTCCAAAAAATGAAACACGTTTTTACCAACAGACACATTTCTATGACAACAAGGCTTAGGCTACTAAAATGTTACATCTGGTCAATCTTGCTGTATGCTTCCGAAACATGGACTATAACACCAGAACTCCAAAGAAACCTAGAAGCAACAGAAATGTGGTTTCTTAGAAGAATGCTGAAAATATCATATCGAGATAGGGTAACTAATGAGACAGTACTCCAACGTGCCCATACAAAAAGATCTTTAATGAGAACATTAAATGAGAGGAAACTTAAATTCCTGGGCCATGTCATCAGAAAGGGAGAAATAGAATGCCTTACATTACAAGGCCGTATGCCTGGGAAATGCGGAAGAGGAAGGCAAAGAAGAAAATATATGGACACTGTGAAAGAACAGATATCATTGTTTGTGCGAGATATCATTGACGCTGCATGGGATCGCTCAATGTGGAAATCCATGATCGCCAAGCGTGTAACACGCAAGGCACATGAAGAAGAAGAAGAGATCCTTACAAAGATCTGCAGTGCACTGTCATAGGAAAGTAGCATCCATCAACAAGGACCCCCACCACCGAGGACACGCTCTCCTCTCACTGCTGCCATCAGGAAAGAAGGTACAGGAGCCTCAGGACCCACACCACCAGGTTCAGGAAGTTATTGCCCCTCAACCATCAGGCTCTTGAACCAGAGAGGATAACATCACTCAACTTCACTTGCCCCATCACTGAACTGTTCCCACTCTCACTTTCAAGGACTCTTCATCTCATATTCTCGATATTTATTGTTTGTTTATTTATTTATTATCATTAATATTATTTATTTTATTTCTTTTTGTTTTTGCAATTTGTCGTCCTTTGCACATTGATTGTCTGTCCATCCAGTTGGGTGCAGTTTTTCATTGATTTGACTGTGTTTCTTGTATTTGATGTGAATACTGGCAAGAACATGAACCTCAGGGTTGTATATGCTGGCATAAATGTACTTTGATAATAAATTTACTTTACTTTTAAATGGGTTCACTGTAATGCCACTTTGCTAGTCTTACCAAGACCTATTGGCTGGGAGAAAAAAAGCATTATTGATACAGACTTCTATTATTGCAGATTTCTAAACAGCAACTGAACATGAACAAAGTTTTTGGAAACTGCTGCGAGCTATTTATCCTTGCATTAGATTTGCAACATTTTGCTAATCTCTAGATTTAAAATAGAAAATGCTGGGTCAATAATCCTTTATCTGCGTTATAACTTGCTGCTTCCCTACTTCATAATCAAGTGAAATTAAATGAATCTGTTTATAATAATACCTAACTTTTTAGTTAATTAGCAAATTCAAAGGATTCAAAGTATGTTTATTATCAAAGTATGTATGCAGTATTCAACCCTGAAGTTCGATTCCCCAAAGACAACCATGAAACGAAGACAGTCACTGAATCCGTTCAAGGAAAAACATCAACCCATCCCCCATGCCCAAAAGCAAATCGGGCAAATGGCAAAAAATAACCAGCGAAAACACAGAATATAAAACACAATAGCAAAAGAACCCATATTCAGTTCATCTCAGTGTTCATGATCTACAGGGCGTCTCGATTCACAGTCACCCAACAATAGCAACAGAAAAAGGAATGACCAGGAACCAGAAAACACATCGGTTTCTCTAGAGATTCACGGAATCAATGTTGAAACTACAATTTTATTTATCTATCTATCTATCTATCTATTTATTTATTTATTTATTTATTGAGATACAGTGCAGAATAAGCCCTTCCAGCCCTTAGAATTGTGCCGCCCAACAACCCCATGATTTAACCCTAGCGTAATCACAGGACAATTTACAATGACCATTTAAGCTACAAACTGGTACGTCTTTGGACTGTGGGAGGAAACCAGAGCACCTGGAGGAGACCCACACATTCCATGGGGAGGACGTACAGATTCCTTACAAAGGACGTTGGAAATGAATGCCAAACTTCAATGTCCCGAGCTGTAATAATGTTGCACTACCACGGTACCCAGAGAAGATGTTGATTTTCACTTGCGATTAATTTCCTCTGTTCTGAGAATGTGTCTAGTGATGACAGGGCTATATTTATTCTGCATGCCACCATTTACAATGTGGCTTCCAGGATGACCTTTGAAGTTAATTGCAGGGAGTGGGTGTCAGACAGGGATCAGGGGGAAATGAAGTGGGCACATTGATATTAAAGTATTATTGTCGGAAACTTTGAATTCAACCGGTTAAACAAAAAATTTAATGAGTCACTTAGTCAGTTGATCAAAGTATTACTCTCTGTATTTGTCCATGATTCATGGTATTGGAATAACTGTAAAGAATCAACATAGTTGATTCTGGTTAATTGGGTCATCAGTTAATCAGGGCAGCAACTTATTTGTGACAACTCTTACATAACAAAAACTAATCGAGAAAATAGATGGGATTTCCTTCGTTTATTTGGGACAGGGGACAGTTGCCGAATAGGTTCTAACTAGTGTCAGATGCACGCAGTTCTGTGGCTGTTAGAGACTAGATAGTGTTTAGAGTTAACAGCTTTTAAATAGTACCAGTTGTGTGTGGTTGTGTTCAAAAAACTGATTTTTGTCACTGACAGTTGGCGAGAAATAAGTAGCAAGACAACTCCAAACCGTTTTGCTCACTGTGGTTTCAAGCATTTGGGCTTACAGATCCCAAAAACAGCTGGGAGTGAAAATGAAACAATTTCACTTTGAAGTGAAACTACTAAGAACTTGAAGGTATTGACAATCTACTTCCCTCACAGTACTTTGCATACAAAGCTAGACAGGAAGTTACACACCTTCTCAAAAATCACCTGAGCTGGAAGCTTTCTTCAGCGTTGTTAAAGAAAAAACTGTGAAGGTGGATATTGCTGTTTCAAGGGAAAATAGTGGATGAAGTTTAATGTCTTTCTACTGTCTGTGCTTCAAGTGAAAATCCAAATTAATCCGTGCGGGAAATGATGTAAAAAACTGCTTATGAATAGAAAGTAACGTTTGTACAAAACAAACTGCATACCAAACAACCAGCACCTCTCAAGGCTAGAACAGCCAATCACCTCGAAAGTTATAATTAAAATAAAGATTTGGAGGATGTAGTCATTGAAAGCATTGTGTGAAGGCAGCCGATTATCTACACTATGTATCTGCGCTAATTTTGTTCCTTTACAGTCAATCACAAGAATGTGGCAGCCTACACTGGATGAATTCCTGTCAATAACTAATAGGAACTAATACACAGTTTTATGGTACTGTGGTAATATTGGTAGTGTTCGAATTTGTTTTGCAGTTCATTTAAATACATAATTTGTTACTCAGTTTGTTTTTTTAATACTTTTTTAATGATTTTCATGAAACTTTGACTAATTGGGGTAACTGCTTATTGGGACAAAACGTACTGATCCCAATGACCGAAATCCACCTGTGTGTATTACAATAATTGTAAAGAAGTGAATCGAATGAACTATTTTGCTTTGTTGCTACCTTGTTTTTATAGTCCAAGAGGACTTTGAATCCTTGCTCTTGTTCTTCCTTGGTTCCGTCATGCAACCTGTCGATTTCATGCAGCAGGGAGGTAATTTCACTTTTATCACCTTCAGGTGGTTGCAGGCACTGTATGGAGTTGGCCTCATGCTCCAGTAGAGGGGAGAAATTCAGAACCTGTACCAAGTCGTTGACCTCTTCTTCATCCTTTTCCATTTCTGTTTCATTCGTTGCCATTGCATGACTGGAATAAATGAATTTCAGAGTTCATAAGCTTATTAACATTTAGAAATGTCAATAGAGTTGAGAAACTTTGTAAACTTGGCCCACAGAAATTCCTGATGTGGACCACAGAAAACTGGAATTGCTACACGATGAACAGAATTACATTCCACAGTTGTGGATGGTGAAATAAGCAGCAGAGAGATGTGAACTCAGCCAGCTCCAGCAGGGGCACCAGCCCTCCCCAGCATCCAGGACATCTTCATGGAGCGATGCCTCAAAAAAGGTTGTATCCATCATTAAGGACCCCTGTCACCAGGACATGCCCTCTTCTCATTGCTACCATCAGGGAGGAGATACAGAAGCCTGAAGGCACACATTCAATGATTCAGGAACAGCTTCTTCCACCCTGCCTTCAGATTTCTGAATGGACAATGAACCCATGAACACTACCCCTCAATACTTTCTTTTTCATTTTTTGACTTATTTATTTAATTTAACACACACACACACACACACACACACACTTCTTACTGTAATTTAGTTTTTATTATGTACTGCTGCCACAAAACAATAAATTTCATGACATATGCCAGTGATATTAAACCTGATTCTAAACAAAAAAAGGGGTTATTGAATCAAGATGGAATGCAAACTATGGGATGATATTCTGAAATTGGTGCAGCATCCTCAAGTTTTTAAAATCGTTTACTACTTGGTGACTTTCAGTTGGTGATCCTCACTACTGTGAAGAGTTCTAGAATAAAAAATATAATTGGGAGGATATTTTTATTTCCTGAACAAGAGAAAATCTGTAGGTGCTAGAAATCCAAGCAACACACACAAAATGCTGGAGGAACTCGGCAGGCCAGGCAGAATCTATGGTAAACAGTACAGTCAACGTTTTGGGTTATTTCTACTATATTTGTACATATCATACAGAAAGGTGTTAAAATAACAATGAACACATTACCCAATTTCCTCTTGAAGCTGAAGAGGTAAAGGGTCAGCATCCAGGGCAACCCTGTCCTCTGTGAGAGCTGCAGTTGCAAATGCGAGCATAGAGCAGTCCGATCCTGCAGGGATTTCTGTTTGACTGTTGATTACAAAGGAAGTATAAGTTCTTATTTTCAAACCTATAAAACGATTTGCAAAGCTCAAACACTGTTATTTTCCCTTTAAGTATTCAGTTAAACCAGTTATTTTGTATTAGAGTGATACAACTATCATAGCAAATCGCAAAGTCAAACATTAAGGTCTACATGCCGTAATAATCCAATTAAAAGTTTTATATTTGAAGTGTCTCCATCTGGTTTGATTCTGAAAAAAAAACACAGCCTCTCTTTAACAGTATACAACCATGTACTTGTATAAGTACCATCAGTTAATGAGAAGATCTCCAAATTAGAATGTTAAAGTCAAGGAAAGGTCCAAACCGTCATATTATCTACAATACACCCAAGGTAACCGGAAGACCACAATCTGTGCAGATGGGAAATACCATCTCCTTCTCGCTGATGATCAACACTGGTGCCTCAGGGATGTGTCCCACTGCTCTACTCTCTCTACACCCATGACTGGGTGGCTCAAATGTCATCTATAAATTTGCTGCTGATACAACCATTGTTGGCAGAGTCTCAGATGAAGACGTAAGTGAGATATACCAACTAGTGGAGTGGTGTGGCAGCAACAACTTTCCACTCAACGTCAGTAAGACCAAAAAACTGATTGTGGACTTCATGAAGGGTTAGATGAGGGAACATGAACCAATGCTCACAGAGGATCAGAAGTGGAGAGAGTGAGCAGTTTCAGATTCCTGGGTGTCAATATCTCTGAGGATCGATGTAGCTACGTATAAAGAAGGCAAGACAGCAGCTATATTTCATTAGGAGATTGAGGAGATTTGGTTTGTCACCTAAAACACTCGAAAACTTCTACAGATGTACTGTGGAGAGCATTCTGGCAGGCTGCGTTATCAGTGTCTGGATGGGAGTGCTAATGCATAGGATTGAAAGAAGCTACAGAAAGTTGTAAAACTAGTCAGCTCCATCATGGGTACTAGCCTCTGTAGTATCCACCACATTTTCAAGGAGCGGTGCCTCAGAAAGGCAACGTCCATCACTGAGGACCCCCATCATGCAGGACGTGCCCTCTTCTCATTGTTACCATCAGCAAGGAGGTACAGAAGCCCAACAGCACACACTCAGCAATTCAGGAACAGCTTCTTTCCCTCTGCCACCTGATTCCTAAATGAACATTGAACCATTAACACTACCTCACATTTATGTTTTTGTATTGTTTTGAATTTAACTATTTCATACACACACACACATACTGTATATATATATATATATATATATATATATATATAAAAAAAATATACATTTAATTATTTATTTTTCTATATTCATTGTACTGCTGCCACAAAGACAACAAATTTCATGACATATGTCAGTGATATTAAACCTGACTCTGAGGTACTGAGAGAATTGGAACATACGCCAAGAAAGTGTTTTTTCAAGCTGAAAAGACTGGAACATGTGTGGGCTGTATTTGGAAAGGATTTGTTCAGTTAGAACTGAGATCGTGAGAAATTCCTTTCATTAAGGATTGTAAATCTGGAATACTTTACTCCAGAGACCTTCAGCTGTTCAGTCAGTCACTGAATTAATATATGAAATCAAGAGATACTGAGACATTCAGGAAACTGCAGGATATGGGAACTGGTTGGGAAAACAAACTTGAGCAACAGCATCAGTCATCTGAATGGAGCTGTCTCAGAGAAACAAAAGGTCTACTTAGCATTGTGCAGGAAAGACAGAATGCCTGGAAGTTCTTGCACCAAAGGTTCTTTCCCCAGGGCTGGGGAAACCAAGAACTATGGGGGCATAGGTTGAAGGTGAGAGGGTGACAGTTTAAAAAGAGGCCTCTTCACACAGGTGCAACCATCAGCTCGGCCTGCACATCCCTCTGTGGCAACAAGTTCCCACAGATTCTCCATCCTTCGCAAGAAGAAATTTGCCCTGTGGGATTTGTTACCACTGGCGACTGTGGAGGCCCAATCATTGGGGTATACTTAGGGCAGGGGTTGATAAGACTCTTGATTTGTCAGGGCGTGAATAGACAATAGACAATAGGTGCAGGAGTAGGCCATTTGGCCCTTGGAGCCAGCACCGCCATTCACTGTGATCATGGCTGATCATCCACTATCAGTATCCTGTTCCTGCCTGATCCCCATAACCTTTGATTCCACTATCTTTAAGAGCTCTATCCATCTCTTTCTTGAAAGCATCCAGAGACTTGGCCTCCACAGCCTTCTGGGGCAGAGCATTCCATATATCCACCACTCTCTGGGTGAAAAGGGATAGGAGAGAAGGCAGAAGATCGGGGCTGATATGAAAAATGGATCAGCCATAATGAAAAGGCCTAATTCTGCCCCTATGTCTTTATTCTGCGGCCATGCACTCGGATTCCACACTCTCTGCTTCTGGACACCCTCTATCCATGCCCATTACAGTACGACTAACCCTGCTTCAGCCTCACTGTCTGAGGTTTTCTCAGCATTTGCTGTGAAGTAGATGGAGAGAGACTCTGCAGAATCATCGCTGTCTCTCCTGGATTCGTATCTCCTCTTCTTCCTCCTGGCACTCTTGTGCTTCTTCCCGCTAATCTGCTTCCCCACGAAGCCTTGGATGCACTCCTTCAGGGAGGTCACCTCTTCCCTCAGACCGTCCAGGCAGCTCTGGATGGAATCGAGGTGCCACCGGATTTCGGCCTGCTCCTCTGAGACCCCGCTGGGGGGCTCCTGGGCATCTGCCAGGGTGGAGGTCTGCTTCTGCCCACTTGGCTGGACCACGTCTTCCCCCTCCTCCAGGGCTTCCAAGAGGATGGAGCCCCTCTGCTGCCTCCACAAGTAGTAAATACCCAAGGCTCCCGAGGCCGCCCCGATCCCTGCCAGCAAGCCCGCGGGCCTGAAGTGCTGCTTGCTGAACATCGGCCTACACGCCCGGCCGCGCCATTGCGCCCATTGTGGTCAGGCGACGCCGCGCCGCCCGTTGCTAGGGACGCGCGAGCCGCTGGCAGCGGGTCAAATCCCGGGCGGCCCCGCCAAACTCTCGCGAGACTCGCCTCTCCGGGGAGGGGGAGTGCGGGACAGCACTGCGTTGTTATAGCAACGCGGGAGATTGACTGTTACCAACCCCGTAGGCCCCGCCCCCCCCCCGTTTCTGTCTGCTCCCCAAGGTCCACAAACCCGCTTGTCCTGAACTCACATCTACTCTAAGCCTACTGACTCTCACAGCTATCTGGACTACTCCTCTCCTCACCCTGTCTCCTGCAAAAACGCCATCCCCTTCTCGCAATTCCTCCGTCTCCGCTGCATCTACTCTCAGGATGAGGCTTTTCATTCCAGGACGAGGGAGATGTCCTTTTTTGAAGAAAGGGGCTTCCCTTCCTCCACTATCAACTCTGCTCTTAAACGCATCTCCCCCATTTCACGTACATCTGCTCTCACTCCATCCTCCCGCCACCCCACTAGGAATAGGGTTCCCCTGGTCCTCACCTACCACCCCACCAGCCTCCGAGTCCAACATATTATTCTCCGTAACTTCTGCCACCTCCAATGGGATCCCACCACTAAGCACATCTTTCCCTCCCCCCCCCCTGCATTCCGCAGGGATTGCTCCCTACGCAACTCCCTTGTCCATTCATTCCCCCCCCCATCCCTCCCCACCAATCTCCCTCCTGGCACTTATCCTTGTAAGCGGAACAAGTGCTACACATGCCCTTACACTTCCTCCCTTACCACCATTCAGGGCCCCAAACAGTCCTTCCAGGTGAGGCAACACTTCACCTGTGAGTCGACTGGGGTGATATACTGCATGCGGTGCTCCCGATGTGGCCTTTTATATATTGGCGAGACCGACGCAGACTGGGAGACCGCTTTGTTGAACACCTACGCTCTGTCCGCCAGAGAAAGCAGGATCTCCCAGTGGTCACACATTTTAATTCCACATCCCATTCCCATTCTGACATGTCTATCCACGGCCTCCTCTACTGTAAAGATGAAGCCACACTCAGGTTGGAGGAACAACACCTTATATTCCGTCTGGGTAGCCTCCAACCTGATGGCATGAACATTGACTTCTCAAACTTCTGCTAATGCCCCACCTCCCCCTCGTACCCCATCTGTTACTTATTTTTATACACACATTCTTTCTCTCACTCTCCATTTTCTCCCTCTGTCCCTCTGACTATACCCCTTGCCCATCCTCTGGGTTCCCCCCCCTCCCTCTTTTCTTTCTCCCTAGGCTTCCTGTCCCATGATCCTCTCATATCCCTTTTGCCAATCACCTGTCCAGCTCTTGGCTCCATCCCTCCCCCTCTTGTCTTCTCCTATCATTTTGGATCTCCCCCTCCCCCTCCCACTTTCAAATCACTAACTCTTCCTTCAGTTAGTCCTGACAGAGGGTCTTGGCCCGAAACGTCGACTGTACCTCTTCCTAGAGATGCTGCCTGACCTGCTGCGTTCACCAGCAACTTTCATGTGTGTTGCTTGAAATTCCAGCATCTGCAGATTTCCTCGTATTCACATCTGCATACCTCGACCCTGTCTTATTCCCCCCCTCCCCAGTTCAATCCCTTCCTACTTACATCCGTGACACCTCACACTCTCTGGATCTTTTAAATAATTTCAAGTTCCCTGGCCCCAACCATGGATGTCCAGTCCCTATACACCTCCACCCCCCACCCCCCTCCACCACCAGGAGGCCTCAAAGCTCTCCATTTCTTCCTCGTTCCCCTCCAACACCTCTCCCCTCCGCCTGGCAGAACTTGTCCTCACCCCCAGTAATTTCTCTTTCTGCCCCTCCCACGTCCTTCAAACTAAAGGTTTTTGCCATGGGCACTGGCATGGGTCCCAGCTATCCCTGCCTTTTTGTCAGCCACGTGGAACAGTCCATGTTCCAAGCCTACACTGGTGACCGTCCCGCACTTTCCCTACGCTACATCGATGACTGCATTGGTGCTGCTTCCTGCACCCATTGACTTCATTCACTTTGACTTCAACTTCCACCCTGCCCTCATATTTAACTGGGCCATTTCCGACACCTCTCTCCCCTTTCTCCATCTCACTGTCTCTATCTCTGAAAACAGCTTATCTACTGATGTCTATTATAAACCCCCGGACTCTCACAGCTACCTGGACTACTTGTAAAAACACCATCCCCTTCTCTCTGTTCCTCCGTCTCTGCCACTTCTGCTCTCAGGATGAGGCTTTTCATTCCAGAATGGAGACGTCCTCCTTCTTCAAATAAAGGGGCTTCCCTTCCTTCACCATCAACGTTGCCCTCAACTGCATCTCTTTCATTTCATGCATGTCTGCTCTCACCCAATCCTCCTGCCACCCTACCAGGGATAGGGTTCCTCTTGTCCTCACCTACCACCCCACCAGTCTCCGTGTTCAGCACATAATTCTCTGAAACTTCCGCCATCTCCAATGGGATCCCACCACCAAGCACATCTTTCCCTCCCCCCCACCCCACTTTCTGCTTTCCACAGGGATTACTCCCTGTGCGACTCCCTTGTCCATTCTTCCCTCCCCACTGATCTCCCTCCTGGCACCTATCCTTGCAAGCGGAACAAGTGCCGCACCTGCCCCTACACCTCCGCCCACACTACCATTCAGGGCCCCTACCGGTCCTTCCAGATGAGGCAACACCTCACCTTCATGTTTGTTGGTGTCATATTCTGTGTCTAGTGTTCCCAGTGTGGCCTCCTGTACAGCAGTTTGACCTGACGCAGACTGGGAAACCACTTTGCTGAGCATCTATGCTCTGACCGTCAGAGAAAGCAGGATCTCCCAGTGGCCACACATTTTAATTCCACTTCCCATTCCTATTCCGACATGTCAGTCCACGGCCTCCTCTACTGTCACCATGAGGTCACACTTAGGTTGGAGGAACAATACCATCTGGGTAGCCTCCAACCTGATGGCATGAACATCAATTTCTCAAACTTCCAGTAATGCCCCCCCATCCCCTTTTCCCTCTCTCCTTGACTACCCATCGCCTCCCTCTGGTGCTCCTCCTCCCCCTTTACTTTCTTCCATGGCCTTCTGTCTCTTTCACCCATCAACTTCCCAGCTCTTTACTTCATCCCGCCCCCCTCAGGTTTCACCCATCACCTTGTGATTTTGTCTCTCCCCCCCCCCCGCCCACCTTTTAAATCTGATCCTCAGCAATTTTTCTCTCACAGAAACTGTCCTGTCGAAGGTTTCGGCCCAAAACTGTACTCTTTCCATAAATGCTGTCTGGCCTGCTGAGTTTGTCCAGAAGCAGATTTTTCCTTGTTTGTAAGACAATTCCGAACCATTCTGCTCTCTTCAGGCTTGGAGACGCCGGAAATGGCCGGGAGAGCAAATGAAACAATTTCACTACTTCAACAAGTTAGAAACCACAAAATATTTGAAGGTATCGACAATCATCTTAAATGTTACAATGAAAATGAAGATTTGGAAGATGCTATCCTTGAAAGCATGGTATGAAGGCAGTTTATTATCTGCACTAGATGTCTGCTCTGATTTTGTTCATCAAAAGAACAGTGCAACATACATTGGATGAACTGTTAGGGACTAACACACAACCTTATAGTACTGTAGTAGTATTTATAGCATTCTAATTTGTTCTGTATTTCACTTAAATACATAGTTTGTTACTCATTTAAACAGTAGTTTGTCTTTTTTGTACCTGTTTAACTATTTCCATGAAACTTTGACTAATTGGGGCAGTCACTTAATTGGGCCAGAAAGTACTGGTCCTGATGTGTTCCAATTAAACAGAATCCACTAATTACCCCTTTAGTGAAAGGTGTTATGATACACTTCTTTAACGTGTGTGTGTATATATATACAGCATATCACACAAACCAATCTTCTGTCCTTGGACTCACTTTACACCGCACGCTGTCGGAGCAGTGCTGCCAGGATAATCAAGGACACGACCCACCCAGCCAACACACTTTTCGTCCCTCTTCCCTCCCGGAGAAGTCTCAGAAGCTTGAAGACTCATATGGCCAGATTTGGGAGCAGCTTCTTTCCAACTGTGATAAGACTGCCGAACGGATCCTGACCCGGATCTGGGCCGTACCCTCCAAATATCTGGACCTGCCTCTCGGTTTTTTTGCACTACCTTACTTTCCATTTTTCTATTTATGATTTATAATTAAAATTCTTAATATTTACTAATTTTTTACTATTTTTAATATTTAGTATTTGTAATCCAGGGAGCGGGAAGCGCAGAATCAAATATCGCTGTGATGATTGTACATTCTAGTATCAATTGTTTGTTGACAATAAAGCATAAAGTATAAAGTATACATTTAATGTCAGAGAAATGTATATAATTTACATCCTGAAATGCTTGTTCTTCGCAACCATCCATGAAAAACAGAGGAGTGCCCCAAAAAGTGAACGACAATTAAATGTTAGAACCTTGAAGTCCCCCCCACCTCCCAGCTGCCCTCCTGCGCGTAAGCGGCAGCAAGCAACGATCCCCCCTCCGGCCACCGACCACTCAAGCGTGCAGCGAAGCATTAACAAGGACTCAGACTTTCACCCACTAACGTCATTTACAGACGTGCAGGCATTGTTCCCCCAGAGATCCGAAGACACCACAACAAAAATTGAAAAAGGTAAACAGAACTCGGATCCACGGCACCCACTACATCATCACGTGCCAGTTTCTAACCACCTAAAATCGAAGAAAAGCTTTGCTACAATGGAGGAACTACCTCACGGAACATCCCCTCCAAACATACAGGATTGACCTCTGGCAGCAAACAGAAGCCAGAACCTCACCAAACAATACAGTGCAAGACCCCACAGAAATGTTGCCAGACGGGGCACTGCTTGACAGACGGAAGTGGTGTACTCTCAACAGAGCGAGAGCGGGAGTTTGTAGGACGGAAGACAATATGGTGAAGTGGAGTTTAAAGACCAGCGAATCCTGTGAGTGTGGCGAAAGGGTGCAGAACATTGAACAGGTTCTGCGCAACTGCCCGCTCTCACCTGATTCAGCTGACACTGACCTGCTCAACATCAACCAAACAACACTAGAGTGGCTGGCTGTCTGGTGTGACAAGCTATGAATGAAGTACTCCAAAGACTGCTTGTTCACCCGGTATTCAACATACCACAGGCTCTCTCTCTCTCTCTCTCTAATAAAGGAGAAAGAGGTGTCTCCGTTTCACAGCAAGAAGGGGGATGTAACAAACAACTTGCTGGTTTGTGATGCTAGAAGTCTGTTGTGTCATTTTTTCCGAGCTCTGTGTCCAAAGATTTCGGGTCTCTGGGTGCACAGCCTTAGATCTTCCATCTCCCACGACACACTGATCTCCTGCCCGGACTCCGATCTTCGATCTGCCCATCTCCAGAGCCTCAAGATCTCGGCCCCCCCCCCCCACCGAAGGGAAGCTGGGCTTCTAGGTTGCGCCCTTGGTGTGTCGGATAACGGCCAGATGTGAAACCCTGAGAACGTGTCCCTTTCCCGCAAAGAACCGTAATCAGCGTGTAACTCCAGGTCAGGGTCTTCAAAGAATCCTTAAAGGAAAAATAAAGATATTAAAGATAGAAATAGAGCTGTTTCTGAAGATACAAGCAAGGAGTTGTCATTAGGTGCCACTAATCCTCCTAAACTCCTCCTCGAATATTCGTGGTAATCCGGAACTTCCTACTCCCAAAATTGTTTGGATTGAATCCTTTAATCCTGGGGTTCTCGACATTATTCATGCCATGGACAAATACTGTTAAGGAAGGGGTCCGTGGAGCCCAGGTCGGGATTTTTTCTGTTCCTCTCACAAGACGCCTTTCCATTTCTTCAGCACCTGTCTGTTTTTTTCTGGGACCGAGTTGCTCGACGCTAAACCCAGCAGGGATAGAAAGCGTGCAAGGAGCCGCTGGATCCACTCGCCTTAAAGTCCAGTGCGGATGACACGACACCACTGGCCGGCTTTCTCCGGGTGGGAACCCCCGCTTTATCCAAACCTTCCAACCAGGTGTTGAGGGTTTGTTGATGAAGAAATGGGAATTAAACTAAAAATAAGCCATTCTGTATCAGGGCAGAAAATTCCTCTTTTTAATTGATGGCACTTAAATGCTGAGATTGGGATAGCACAGTGGCCCAGACAGGAGAGCTGCTGGCCCACATCTCCAGCGACCTCTGGTGCTGTCTGTGTGGCATCTGTACATTAATGATTAATAGATGAAAGCAGCATGAATGCAGGCCTCTCGCCCCAGCCAGTCTATGCTGACCACAGTGCCCACCCAGCTAGTCACAATTTCCTGCGTTTGGCTCATACCCCCGTAAATCTCACCCCTCCATGTACCTATCCGAGAGCTTCTTAAATGATCCTACTGTACCTGACTCAAACACTTCCTGTGGAAGCTCGTTCCATATCCTCACCACCCTCTGCCTGAAAAGGTTGCATCTTAGCTCCCTATTTAATCTTTCTCCTCTCACCCTAAATCTATGCCCCCTTGCTGTGGTCTCCTATCCTGGGGAAAAGACTTACCATCTGCCTGACAATTTTAAATATCTATATAAGGTCAGCTCTCGTTGTCCTACATTCCAGAGAATAAACACCCAGCCTGGCCAACCTCTTCCTGTAACTCAGGCCCTCGATCCTGGAAACATTCTAATAATTCTTCTCTGCACTCTTTCCACTTTAACCACGTCTTGCCTTGATTTCAGAGGGCAGGCTTCAACCATTTTGGTTAGCTCCACGTAATGTCAAAGAACAGTTTAGAGGTTTGTTTAAGGTCCTACCCTGTCGGTAGCACTGACCGGCCAAAGCTCTGTAAGTCACCACACCGACATCTACCCAACAAAGCGCAAAAGGTAGGAGTAATCCATTCTGGTTTATTACTACCCAATGTCTTCACACAATCGGCAAAGTGAGGGAAGGTTACACCAATGACGTTATCAAGTGACTCTTACCCTCCAATAATCCACTCACTGACGCTTGGCTGAGGTCACTGTGCTCCAGCCATGGTGAATTGCCCTGGACAGCACATACTGCAAGTGCAATTACGAAGAAAAAATGGCAGCACCTCTACTTCCTTAGGAGTTTGTGAAGATTCGGCGTGACATCTAAAACTTTGACAAACTTCTATAGATGTGTGGTGGAGAGTATATTGACTGGCTGCATCACAGGCTGGTTTGGAAATCTCAATGCCCCTGAATGGAAAATCCTACAGAAGTAGTGGATAAGGCCCAGTCCATCACAGGTAAAACTTTCCCCCACCGTTGAGCATCTCTACGTCATGTGCTGGTGCAGGAAAGCAGCATTCATCAGAGGGAACCCCACCATTCAGCCATGCTCTCTTATCACTGCTGCCGTCAGATAGAAGGTACAGGAGCCTCAGGACCCACAGGACCCACACCACCAGGTTCAGGAACAGTTATTACCCCTCAGCCATCAGGAAGAAGGTACAGGAGCCTCAGGAGCCACACCACCAGGGGCAGGAACAATTATTACCCCTCAACCATCAGGCTCTTGAACCAAACTTCACTCACTCCATCACTGAACTGTTCCCACAACATACGGACTCACTTTCGAGGACTCTTCATCTCATGTTCTAGATATTTATTACTTATTTATTTATCATTATTATTTCCAGACATCCCACCTCTCCCGGAAGTTCCGGGAGTCTCCTGCATATTGATAGTGGCTCCCTGATGCCCGCAAATTATATACAATATCACGGAAATCAATTTTTCTGAGAGTGAGAGAGAGAGAGTAAGAGTGAGCGCGTGAGAGAACGAGCGCACACGAGAGAGAGAGAGAGAGAGAGAGAGAGCGCCATGGGAGAGTGTTCCAAAAAAAGAAAACATAAAATGTACGTCACCCCAGACTACACTAAAGTGTACCCCTGCCTAAAAGGGGTCAAAAATAATGACAGCGTTGCTCGCCGCACTGTTTGCAACAGTGACTTTTCTATTGCCCATGGTGGGTTAAGACTGTACAAGACATGTTGAGGTGAGTTTAACAGGTGTCATTCGTTCATTAGCATAGCTAACGTTATTTAAACTAGCTGGCCAGCTGCTAAGGAGCCACTCTATTGCAGACATCCCACCTCTCCCGGAAGTTCTGGGGGTCTCCGGTTGGTAGTGCTACCTCCCTGAAATGAGTTTTTGCAGGGTGGGATGTCTGTATTTCTTCTTTTTGTATTTGCACTTGTTGTTGTCTTCTGCACTCTGGTTGATCACCCTAGTCGGTGCGGATTTTCATTGATTGTTATGGTTATCAGCCTATTGAGTATGCCCAGAGGAAAATGAATCTCAGCGTTGTGTATGGTGACATATATGTACTTTGATAATAAATTTACTTTGAACTTTGAGTTCAAGTTCAATTTTATTGTCATTAAACAAAGACATGTATACAGCTAAATGAAACAATGTTCCTATGGGGTGTAGGTGTAAAGCACAGTACACATGGTCACACATGGTTCGTATAGTTATTATCCAGCACATGGAGTCACAAAATAATATCAGGGAGTGACACGGCCTGAGGATTGACAGGCTGACATAAAGAGCGAGGTGGATGTCTATGTAAGACAAGTGAAAAGTGATGAGTTAGCTGGGGAGGGGTAGGGCATTCAGATAGGATATGCGTATGTGCTAGGTGGCAGCCTGATGTTAAAAGGTCTAACGTCCCGGGGAAAGAAGCTGTTACCCAGCTGGACACTTCTGGTTCTCATGTTATGCCATCTTCTGTCTGATGACGGGAGGTCAGGGAGATTGTGAGAAGGACGAGAGGGGGCTTTGACAATGCTGGAGACATGGTGTATGCAGTGCTTCTGATATACGTTCTGAGTGGAGAGAGATCGGGGGGAGAAAATCACGATGGGGGTGGGGGAGAGATGCTGATGCTTTCAGCAGTCCTCTCTATGCTTCGGAGTGTCTTGTGATGTTACAAAAAATTCCTGAGAGCAGTCCAATGCCCAGCCAACACCAGTTACCCTACAGCTACATTCTGAAAAGTCAATTGAATAATAATCAATGATTTTGCTGTCTCCACTTTATAAGTTTGGGTGGCAGGGTGGAAATATGTCTCTACCAAGGGAGGTGTGAGGTGCTCCTTCTCTCCGCGAGCCTGCAGGTCACCCTCGGACAAGGTGTAGCACCTGCTTAGCCCCCGATCAGGGTCACGTGCAGCAGTGGGAACAGGTGGTGGATGGTCGTACGAGCAGCCGGTGCAGATCACAAGTCCTGGTTATGTGACCACTGACACCAGGCAGACAATTGATAATGGCTGGGCTCACCCATCTTGTAAAGACACTGCCCAGAAGAAGGCAATGGCAAACCACTTCTGTAGAAACATTTGCCAAGAACAATCATGGTCATGGAAAGACCACGATCGCCCACATCATACAACACGGCACGTAATGATGATGATGACTTCAGTGTAATCCTGATATCATTCTTTAAAAGCGGTTCAGTGAAGGAAAATCAAGTCACAGTTCATCATATGACATGGCATATAACAAAGGAATACTTCGTAAGTAAAACCAGGAATGGCCTCTGCAGTATCGCAGACCTTGTTCCACAATTCATGGCTAACCTTTTACCTCCTTCACTTTCCATTGATACTTAAAATCCTATTGATTTCAGCCTTGAATATCGTCAAGGGCTGAGTACACATTGTCTCTTTATAATCCTTTGAACAGACAGTTTTGTTTACATCTCAGTAGTTATCCTGAGATTTATGCAACCAGGGTTTACTCTGTGGAGGCTGAGAAAACAGGCTGTCAGCCCCTAATGTATCAATCACTCTCTAATCTATTTCATTAAGATCACCCCTCACTATACTAAACACCAATGGATTTAAAAGGCTGGGATTTCCCATTGCCCTGCCCCCCACACCAGACTAATATCTTGAAACCTCTGTAAATTTAAGATTATTGAATAGTTCCCTAGAAGGGTAAGATGGATTCCTATCTTCACAGTCCACCTCGTTATGATTTTGTATGTTACTGATGCACTTTCTCTGTAGCTGTTACACCTTATTCTGCAAACACAAGAGATTCTGCAGATGCTGGAAATCCAAGACAACACACGCAAAATGCTGGAGGAACTCAACAGGTCAGGTAGCATCTATGGAAAAGAGTAAACTGTCGATGATTTGGGCCGAGACCCTTCAACAGGACCCCCTCATCTAGTCCTGATGGAGAATCTCGGCCTCCAGCATTTTGTGTGTGTGTTGCTAAAATGTCGATTGCCAAGCTCAGTAAACCCTACAACATCAAACACCTCAACGTGAGCTACCAATGTTCACCACCGTCCTAAACATTGGATGTTTGTCACTCCTTGTTTGTGTGCAGTTTTTCATTTGATTCTATTGTATTTCTTCGTACTACTGTGAATGCCTGCAAGAAAATGAATCTTAACGTAGTATATGTTGACATATAAATAAATTTACTTTAAACTTCATGAGCTATCTAGGCTTTAGGTCTGGCAACATCTCAACTTTAATACTCACATCATTGTTTTTAACTTCCATAATGGCCCTGTTCTTTTTACACACGATCACATTCATCCCTTCCTACCTATCTTCAGCTACCCAGAGTTTGAATTTCAGGAAAAAGTTGATCATTGGATGTACGACCACAAGGGGGCGCATGAGAGGCAACGGTGCTCATGCAAAAACTACAATACCACTGTGTACAGATCCAGCCACACTGAGGGCATTGACCAAACAGCACTAAGAATGTAAAGAGCTTACTGGAGCACTGCCTTCCTTTGTTGTATATTTGCTTTTCAAATAAAGTTTACTTTTGTAATTCAAAAATTATTCCTTTCCCCCCATATGTCTGTAGGGAGTTTGCACATTCTCCCCGTGACCGCGTGGGTTTCCTCCGGGTGCTCTGGTTTCCTCCCACAGTCCAAAGACATATGGGTTAGTAAGTTAATTGGTCACAGAAGTGTAATTGGGTGACGTGGCATTGTTGGGTCAGAGGTGCCTCTAAGCTAAATTAACTAAAGTTAACGACGCTCAGGCTGCAGTGTTCCCCCAGCAGATTGTTGCTCCAAACGCCAGTACTTGCAGATTCTTGCATCCCTCCCTTAACCTTGTTAATTCACTGCCTCTACCCTTTCCTTTACAGTGACCTTGAGAACATAACTTTTAAAGGAGGACATAAATAATCTTCCGGAAATAGTAGGGGACAGAGGGTCCAGTGAGATGGAGGAACTGAGCGAAATACATGTTAGTAGGGAAGTGGTGTTAGGTAAATTGAAGGGATTGAAGGCAGATAAATCCCCAGGGCCAGATGGTCTGCATCCCAGAGTGCTTAAGGAAGTAGCCCAAGAAATAGTGGATGCATTAGTGATAATTTTTCAAAACTCGTTAGATTCTGGACTAGTTCCTGAGGATTGGAGGGTGGCTAATGTAACCCCACTTTTTAAAAAAGGAGGGAGAGATAAACCGGGGAATTATAGACCGGTTAGCCTAACGTCGGTGATGGGGAAACTGCTGGAGTCAGTTATCAAAGATGTGATAACAGCACATTTGGAAAGCGGTGAAATCATCGGACAAAATCAGCATGGATTTGCGAAAGGAAAATCATGTCTGACGAATCTCATAGAATTTTTTGAGGATGTAACCAGTAGAGTGGATAGGGGAGAACCAGTGGATGTGGTATATTTGGATTTTCAAAAGGCTTTTGAGGTCCCACACAGGAGATTAGTGTGCAAACTTAAAGCACACGGAATTGGGGGTAAGGTATTGATGTGGATAGAGAATTAGTTAGCAGACAGGAAGTAAAGAGTGGGAGTAAACGGGACCTTTTCAGAATGGCAGGCGGTGACTAGTGGGGTACCGCAAGGCTCAGTGCTGGGACCCCAGTTGTTTACAATATATATTAATGACTTGGATGAGGGAATTAGATGCAGCATCTCCAAGTTTGCGGATGACACGAAGCTGGGTGGCAGTGTTAGCTGTGAGGAGGATGCTAAGAGGATGCAGGGTGACTTGGATAGGTTAGGTGAGTGGGCAAATTCATGGCAGATGCAATTTAATGTGGAAAAATGTGAAGTTATCCACTTTGGTGGCAAAAATAGGAAAACAGATTATTATCTGAATGGTGGTCGATTAGGAAAAGGGGAGGTGCAACGAGACCTGGGTGTCATTATACACCAGTCATTGAAAGTGGGCATGCAGGTACAGCAGGCGGTGAAAAAGGCGAATGGTATGCTGGCATTTATAGCAAGAGGATTCGAGTACAGGAGCAGGGAGGTACTACTGCAGTTGTACAAGGCCTTGGTGAGACCACACCTGGAGTATTGTGTGCAGTTTTGGTCCCCTAATCTGAGGAAAGACATCCTTGCCATAGAGGGAGTACAAAGAAGGTTCACCAGATTGATTCCTGGGAAGGCAGGACTTTCATATGAAGAAAGACTGGATGAACTGGGCTTGTACTCGTTGGAATTTAGAAGATTGAGGGGGATCTTATTGAAACGTATAAAACTCTAAAGGGATTGGACAGGCTAGATGCAGGAAGATTGTTCCCGATGTTGGGCAAGTCCAGAACGAGGGGTCACAGTTTGAGGATAAAGGGGAAGCCTTTTAGGACCGAGATGAGGAAAAACTTCTTCACACAGAGAGTGGTGAATCTGTGGAATTCTCTGCCACAGGAAACAGTTGAGGCCAGTTCATTGGCTATATTTAAGAGGGAGTTAGATATGGCCCTTGTGGCTACGGGGATCAGGGGGTATGGAGGGAAGGCTGGGGCAGGGTTCTGAGTTGGATGATCAGCCATGATCATAATAAATGGCGGTGCAGGCTCGAAGGGCCGAATGGCCTACTCCTGCACCTATTTTCTATGTTTCTATAAAACAAGCTTTTGGTCATTTGAAGCTTTATGGCCTGAAATTTTAATTTTATTTGCTATGTGGAGAGCATCCTAACTGGTTTAATTGCCATCTGGTATGGGGTGGCACTGCACAGGATTGAAATAAGCTGCAGAGGGTTGTAAACTCAGTCAGCTTCACCACAGGGCACCAGCCTCTGTAGCGTCCAGGACATCTACAAGGAGAGATGCCTCAGGAAGGTGGCATCCATCATTAAGAACCCCCATCACCCAGGTCATGCCTTGTTCTCATTGCTACTATCAGGGAGGAGGTATAGGAGCCTGAAGACACACACTCAACGATTCAGAAACAGCTTCCTCCCCTCTGCCATCTGATTTCTGAATGGACATTCAACCCATGAACACGACCTCACTACTTTTTTATTTCTTTGTTTTTACACTACTTATTTATTGTAACTATTTAGTATATATCTATATCTATGTATCTATTGCTATATCTATCTACATGTAATTCACAGTTTTATTTCTCTATTATAGTGTATTGCATTGAGCACAAACTCTTCCCATTAATGCCAGGTTCTGTTGTAACTGAAACAGCCAGTAGGTGGCGGTTTTGTACCAATTAATTAACGATGAATCACAGACATAGAAACATAGAAAATAGGTGCAGGAGTAGGCCATTCGGCCCTTCGAGCCTGCACCGCCATTCAGTATGATCATGGCTGATCATCCAACTCAGAACCCTGTACCTGCCTTCCCTCCATACCCCCTGATCCCCGTAGCCACAAGGGCCATATCTAACTCCCTCTTAAATATAGCCAATGAACTGGCCTCAACTGTTTCCTGTGGCAGAGAATTCCACAGATTCACCACTCTCTGTGTGAAGAAGTTTTTCCTAATCTCGGTCCTAAAAGGCTTCCCCTCTATCCTCAAACTGTGGCCCCTCGTTCTGGACTTCCCCAACATCGGGAACAATCTTCCTGCATCTAGCCTGTCCAATCCCTTTAGAGTTTTATACGTTTCAATAAGATCCCCCTCAATCTTCTAAATTCCAGTGAGTATAAGCCTAGTCGATCCAATCTCTCATCATATGAAAGCCCTGCCTTCCCAGGAATCAATCTGGTGAACCTTCTTTGTACTCCCTCTATAGCAAGAATGTCTTTCCTCAGATTAGGGGACCAAAACTGCACACAATACTCCAGGTGTGGTCTCACCAAGGCCTTGTACAACTGCAGTAGTACCTCCCTGCTCCTGTACTCGAATCCTCTCGCTATAAATGCCAGCAAACCATTCGTCTTTTTCACCGCCTGCCGTACCTGCATGCCCACTTTCAATGACGGGTGTATAATGACTCCCAGGTCTCGTTGCACCTCCTCTTTTCCTAATCGGTCACCATTCAGATAATAATCTGTTTTCCTGTTCTAACCTCACATTTATCCACATTAAATTGCATCTAGAAGCTCAAACTCAAACTGAGATTTCAAATCCACTAGTACAACAAAGAAAGCGATTTTCAATGTATGTAACATCTGAAGTAATTTTTTTTAAATTACTGTGGATATAGCAAGAATAAGGCCAGGCATAATGGTGTATTTTGTTGCCAAGTGGACTGAGATATCTATAATGCTGTTTCGCTCTACTTCCTTTGGCAGATAATTTTGGAACTAGTTCAAGACCAGTGTACGTCTTGTGCAGTATTTATTGTTTAATCAGTAGTTGGAGTTCTGTCTGGATTTCTGTAATACTTTTAACATTGCAAAATTTTCCAAGGCCTTCAGGAACATTGTCGCTAAATATATGACCCCCAGCCACAGAAGGAGATATATTTAAAAAGTTTGGTAATGGGAGGTAGGTTTCAAGGAACATCGCAAGGGTAAAAGGAGACAATGAGGAGAATAGATTTAAAAAGGAAAATCGAGAACTTTGTACCCTGCTAGTTGAGAACACAGAATATATAAGACCATAACATATAGGAGCAGAATTAGGCCGTTTGGCCCATCGAGTCTGCTCCCCCATTTCATCCTGGCTGATCCATTTTCCCTCTCAGCCCCAATCTCCTGCCTTCTCCCCGATTAACCTTTCATGCCCTGAGTAATCAAGAAATTATCAATCGCAGACTTAAATACACTCAATGACTTGGCCTCCACACCCACCTGTGCCAAAGAATTCCACAGATTCACCATCCTCTGGTTAAAGTTCCTCCTCATCACCATTCTAAATGGACTTTCCTCTACTCTGGGGCTGTGCCCTCTGGCCTTAGACCCTCCCACCACAGAAAACATCCTCTCCACATCCAGCCTGTCGAGGACTTTCAACATTCGAAAGGTTTCAACGAGTTGAAGGAATGAGTTTCTGAATTCCAGTGAGTAAAGACAGAGATATGATGTTGCCAGAGTGAGGCTTCTTGGAGCTCATCTGCGAGACAGCATAATTTCTTCCCTTTAATTCCTCTTTTTCCCTTTTCTAGGTGGATGGGGTTCTGTCAGAGTCTGTGATCTACGGCTGCATTCAAACTGTCGTTCCTTACAGTGATGGTTCCTGCTCTCAGAGCTCACCGACTGGCCGCTTTTTGATATCCCCAGGATGAGGCCTGGAAGACGTGTGCCTTCGGGGTACGGTGTGAATGAACCGATTCCGCGCTGGTGTTGACAACTGAGGCATCGCGGGGGAAACGGAACGTCATGAACAGAGGTTCAGCTGTCGGAGGCCTCTGTATTCGGGCAATTGCCCTGTCTCCTCTTTCTTTCTCTTGATGGTGGGGGAGAGTTAGCTGCTGATTCTCGAGCTGGAGAACCTGGAACAAAAGTGACGTGACGGACTGCAACATCGGAATCAGTGAGTCGTTTTGTTTTATTGGCGTCCCCTCTCGCTGTGGAAAAGGGGCGACTCCTCTCTGACCCTGTTAGTGAGAAAGAGCCTGTGGCGTGTCGAATTGTCAGGTGAACAGCAGTTCTTGTTGGACTGCAGACCATGGTCTCCCTCGGGGGGCTTTGCTGTTGCTTGCTTGGTGGGTGGTGCCCGCTGAAATGTGGGGGAGGGTTGGTGTTTCTGTGTGGGATGGGGAGAAGGGGGCTTTGGGATTCTAATGTTTTCCTGCCATCCATTCTTTGGGGTTCTTTTCTCTCTGTTTTGTGCTGTCTGCCGAGAGGAAGAATTTCAGGTTGCATGTTATACATTCTCTGACATTGAATTGAACAGGCCCAGAGCCCGTCAAACATTCCTGATGTGATAATCCAGTTAAAATCATGGATTGACAACTATTAGAACTGTAGACGCAGGGAGGTGGTGGAAGTTTGTATTGAGGTATGACGTCATGGAGAGATCTGCCAACAGAGTTAAGGACTTTAAAGTTGAAGTTTCTGGTCATTGAGCACAGCAGTGATGAACCTGAGGGTGTTATTAGTGTAAATCAGGCATCACGTCATACCAACCAGAGCACTGGAGTCCTGTACATTCACAGGTTAGCATTAACTACCCACCCAACCTCCTGATTAACTGATTCTCCCCTAATTCAAATGATTATAAATTGCATCGATGATGCCAGTGACGGTAAACGTTGAAGACTCACATTGAATTCTGCAGTCCTCTCTTGTAGCAAGAGGATGATGTTGATAGATTAAATGCTAGAGAAATTCCAAATGAATGTTAATACAGTGGATTCCAGTTAATTGGGACACGTCAGAACCAGTGCATTTTGATTCAATTAATTAGCTGTCCCAATTAGCAGAATTCTCATGGAAACAGGTAAAAGGGTATAAAAAAGACAAACTACTATTTAACTGAGTAACAAATTATTTATTTAAATGAAATACAGAACAAATCAGAACACTAGCAATACTACTACAGTACTCTAAAACTGTGTATTAGTTCCTAATAGTATGCTACTGTGGTTTTTGATTGACTGTGAATGAACAAAATCAGCACGGACACTGAATGCAGATCAGGGACTGCCTTTATGCAATGCTTTCGATGATTGTATCCTCCAAATCTTCATTTTCATTGTAAATTTCAAGATGATTGTTGATACCTTCAAATTCTTCGTAGTCCCTAACTTGTTGAAGTAGTGAAATTGTTTCATTTTCCCTCCCGGTCGTTTCTCCACTCCCCAAGCCTGAATGCTTGAAACTGCAGTGACGAAAACCGTTTGGAATTGTCCTACTGCTTATTTCTCGCCAACTATCGGTGATAAAAATCACTGCTTCTTGAACACAAACACATACACTGATACTAATTAAAAGCTGCTCACTGTAAGCATGGTGTAATGACTAGCGGCCATGCAAGTGCGTGTGACTGACACCAGGTAGGAACCAATCAGCAGCAGTCTCCTGTCCCAATAAAGTGCGTAGTGTCCTAAATACATGAACGGAATCCCGGCTGTTTTCTCAGTTAGGTTTCGTTCTTTAAAAGTTGTCCCAAATAAGCAGCTGTACCAATTAACCGGAATTCAGTGAATATCCATCATTGATACTACAGAGCAGGCTTCCGCTCTTCATGAGATTGCAAAGCTATAAGAGTGGAACAACAAGATTTGTATCAGTGTAGAATGAATTTACTTTCCCATGCTTGTGCTACTGTATGAAGTGATGGAATGATTACTGGTTCCTAAGGTGTGGTAGTGGGGACAAGCTCCCACTACCTATAAAGTGCTCTAAATGGCTCAACCAAGTCCGACTCCCGGCCTTCACCTGTGGCTTAGCTACCAGTCCCGGTGGAACTGTTTCTGCTGACAGGAGAAGGGGCAAAGATGGACCACTGGCGCCTTAAAACCAATTGCTTTGGGCAGCTGGGGCTCGACAGCCTTGGACAGCAGCCCGCCTAGGAGAAGGAAAACTCTGATTTTAAACCTCCGCTGCCTTGCGGCCATACCCACCCGTGGGAAAGGCTCGGGGAGTAAACCCCGAGGACGAAATCCGGAGCCAGGGTCCCTAAGTCAGTTTGATGTTGTTTACAACTTCACTCTGGCAACCTCTGCGACGACACTGGGGCCAAGCTGTATCGGCCCTTGCCCTTCCCTTGGACCACATCAGTGACGCGGAGAGGGGGATCCCGCTGCATGGACAACAGCCGGTTCTTCATGTCTTTCCGCCCAGGCTTGTGCCCTGGAGAGGACACAGTCCACCAGAGGCGCAAACCCATCATCCCCTGGGATCGACGGCTGCCTACTACTAAATCTAATGATTATTATGATTCCATTGCACTTTGCTGCATCTTACAATCAGTTATTTGTCCTTCTGATTCATCAGCATGTTAATTCAAACCCCACTGCACAATATGTCTACGGTGTGGACCCTTCAGAACGGACCAGAGAAACCCTGTAGATTATTGTGTTCCTGAACCAGCCCTGTCAGTCCAGAAACACTTACACACTTCATTGATTCTGCTGGGCGCAACTGAATGAGTGTTCTTCACATTTATACCAGCGAAATCATATAAAAATAATTAACCAGCTATTTCGAAGATTCAAAGTACATTTATTATCAAGGTATGTATGCAGTGTACAGCTCTGAGATTTGTCTTCCCCCCAGACTGCCACAGAACGCATTCAAAGAATAAACACGCACACAAACAACGAATCGGTCAAATAGCTTTAAAAAAACAAGCAAAGAGCACAGAATATAAAACACAACATGGAAAGAGTTCAGGCTTATCCAGTTCAGCTCAGTGCTCGTTACCTGCAGGATGCCTCGATTCAAAATCGTCCAAAATAACAACATGAAAAAGGAGTGACTGGAAATTAGAAATACTTAGAAATTAGAAATGCCCCATAATGTGAACTGCAGAGTCCAACTCATGAACCACTTTGATTAAGCCTTGCCCAAGAACTCCGGCGCGATCCTCCGACAGCACTGAAGGAGAGAGGTATCTTATCTTGTTGTTTATGGGAAATTCCCAGTATCCGTGAACGCATTGTGTTTAGAATGGTTTGGGATGTTTCCTGGGAGAGGTTATAACCTATCGCGCGCATGCAATTCCTTTTCAAAGTTCAAAGTAACATTTATTATCAGAGTTACAGATACGTCACCCACTTACAACCCTGAGATTCATTTTACTGTGGGCGTACTCAACACATCTACAGAACACTGACTGTAAACAGAATCAATGAAAGGTGAAATAGAGGATAAAAAACAACAAACTGTGCAAATGAAAATGTAAGTAAATAATGAGAGCATGAAATAACAAGATAGAGGGTCCTTAAAGTAAGATCAACTGGTTGTGGGAACATCTCGATAGATGGGTGTAATTATCCTCTTTTGTTCAAGAGCCTGATGATTGAGGGGTAGTTGTCACAACCATGGAATTGGCAGCGCAGTAGGTACAGCAATTGTGCTTGTGAATTCACACTAATTATTATTTAATTGTGACAGTATTTAACTCCATACTTGTCATCGTAGTGCTTGTCGAGACTTGGACAGAGCACAGCAACGCTTCGCTGCTGTTTTGCATTGGGCCTTCCCTAAGATATTGGACTTTCAAGTCAACTGACTCTGAAGACCAGCGGTATTGGTTTAATGTTTCGATGTTCTTTTCGGCTGCAGTGTAGGCTTTGTTTTCCTTTTGAGTTTTAGTTAATGGCCCTGTTCGGCCTAGCGTTTATTATTTTATTTTCCCTTTAACACTGTTCGCATTAAAGTCTGTGATCTAGCGACCTGCTGCAGTGTCTCTCACTCCGCACTTGGGCCGTGTCCAAACCTGGTGACAGTAGTAACTGTTCTGGAATCTGGTGGTGCGAGTCCTGAGGCTCCTGTACCTTCTACCTGATGGCAGCAGTGAGAAGAGAGCATAGCCTGGGTGGTTAGGATCTGTGATGATGATGCTTTCCTACAACAGCTTTCGTGTAGATGTGCTGGTTGGCAGGGCTTTACCTGTCATGTAGATGGTTGGCAGGGCTTTACCTGTAATGGACTGAGCCGAATCCACTACCTTTTGAAGGATTTTCACAGTACAAATGACATGTAATCAATTTGATTGCCACATATAACCTGGTTTTAATTGAAAATATGACAAGCATTAGAAAGCTGCAACTTTATATCATGTGATTATGCATCTGAAACAGTATGAAGTGCTGTTTAACACAGGGTCTCAGTTCCAAGATATAGACCGTTTATTCCCTTCCTGACCTGCTGAGTTCCTCCAGGTGTGGGGGTGTATGTGTTCCACTTGCAAACAATCTGTTTCAGGGATTTTTTGATGGCAGATCCATGGTAGGTTGCTATCAATTCCAGTTTAATTGTCATTCAACCATACATGAAGACCCATGAATACAGAAAAACAAGACATTGTTACTCCGGGGCCAAGGTACAAAACGCAGTACCAACAGTCACACACAGCACAAAGCACACACAGGATACAAGCACAAATGGTATCACAAGCATACAATAAGAGTCTCGAAACTTGTGCCATCAATCCACAGTCAACCACAATAGAGTTTGACTCCCACCGAGTGAACACTAGAGGGCAGCACCGACTCCAGCCTGGGTACCACACCACACCACCCCCGGTAGAGAGCACTCGCCCCCCCCACCCCCTCCTGGTAAAATATCAGTAAAATACAACTATGCTGAATATATCCATTGGACAACTCTGAAAGGTCTTGGAAAAATTCATTTGACATCTCAGCCATTAGTTATCAAGCTAAAAGAAGCTGGCAATCGAAACTATCAATAAAGAGAATGTAGTTCTCAAGTATAGAAACATAACTTGTCACAGAACGACAACTCTGCTCCCACCTAGATATCTAAATTGTGTGATAATGCCAATAATAGACATCTTTTAAGCACATTGTGTTGTTATATATACAAGCTCTGGGCCTGTACTAACTGGAATTCAGAAGAATGAGGGGAGACCCAATTGAAACGTAATGAATGGTGATAGGCCTCAATGAAGTGGACGTTTTCTATGGTGGGGAAGTCTAAGATCAGAGGACACAGCCTCCGCATAGAGGGGTGTCCATTTAGAATGGAGACGAGGTGGAATTTCTTTAGCCAGAGAGGGGTGAATCTGTGGAATTCATTGCCACAGGCGGCTGTGGAGGCCAAGTCGTTGGGTAGATTTAAGGCCAAGGTTGATAGATTCTTGATGAATCAGGATATGAAGGGATATGGGGAGAAGGCAGGAGCTTGGAGCTGAGTAGGAATTGGATCAGTCATGATAAGATGGCAGAGCAGACTCGCCATCTTAAATCAAATCAAATGGGCTAATTCTGCTCCTATATCTTAAGGTCTTATGGTCTCATATCCAAACAATAACTGATGTTATTTATTGCAATTGAATGTTTTCTGAACCAAGCCAAACAGCATACTTCTCCAAATGGGACAGTAGGACTCAAAGTGAAGGACTACTGTGTGATCATTTGTCCAGAGCGGAGGGGGTGAACCAATGCCATGTGCTGCCCAGGATGGAATGGGCAAAACTTTGGTTGGCACGCAGCACGCAGTGCTGTCTCTCAAATCTTTAAACTCCACCCATAACAAAAAGACGCACAATGATTGTCTTTGCTGCCAAATGAAGTGGTGAATAACTTTTTCAACCCGAGAACAATGAGATGCTTTCACAGGAAACATCTCACACCCTGGCTTGGCGTCAGCTAGATGGCTGCGATGGTTGTGATGTTGGTTGATACGTTTTGAAATCCTTCCAGACCTGGTGTACACACAGTACAATAACAGTATTATTCAGAAATGATGTTATCTTTCAATTGTCTCTTCAAAAGATTTATAGTAAGAATTTTTTAATGTTTTCTAAAATGCTTCATTGATTTTAATCAGTCTCCTTTAATCTTTTATTAATAGTAACACAGTAAATAAGCATACAATTCCCGTAAAATGTATTCACATCCCCTTGGCAGTTTTCATGTTTTATTGATTCACAACATTGAATCACAGTGGATTTAATTTGGCTTTTTTGACACTGATTAACAGAAAAAGACTCCTTTGTGTCAAAGTAAAAACAGATCCCTAAGAAGTGATCTAAATATAAAAAAAAACAAAATAATTGATTGCATAAGTATTCACCCCCTTTAATATGACACAACAAATCATCACTGGTGCAGCCGATTGGTTTTAGAAGTCACATAATTAGTTACATGAAGATCTGTTTTTGGAGACCCATGTGCAGTCAAGTTGTTTTAATTAATTGTAGTGAAAATATGCCTGTATCTGGAAGGTCCAACTGCTGGTAAGTCAGTATCCTGGCAAATACTACACTGTGAAGACAAAAGAACACTCCAAGCAACTCTACGAAAAGGTTATTGAAAAACACAAGTCAGGAGATCCGTACAAGAACATTTCCAAGTCATTGAATATCGCTTGGCAATCATCAATAAATGGACAGACTATGGTACAGCTGTAAATCTGCCGAGAGCAGGCCGTCCTTAAAACTGAGTGACTGCGCAAGAAGGGGACCAGTGAGGGAGGCCACCGAGAAATCTATGATGACCCTGGAGGAGTTACCAGCTTCAGTGGCTGAGTTGGGTGAGACTGCGCATACAACAACTGTTGCCCGGGTGCTTCATCAGTCACAGCTTTATGGGAGAGTGGCAAAGAGAAAGCCACTGTTGAAAAAAACTCCATGAAATCTCAGCCAGAGTTTCCCAGAAGGCATGTGGCAAACTCTGAAGTCAGCTGGGAGAAGGTTCTATCAGACATCCCACCCTGCAAAAACTCATTTCAGGGAGGTAGCACCATCAATTTGCGGGAGACTCCTGGAACTTCCGGGAGAGGTGGGATGTCTGCAATAGAGTAGCTCCTTAGCAGCTGGCCAGCTAGTTTAAATAACGTTAGCTATGCTGATGATCGAATGACACCTGTTAAACTCACCTCAACATGTCTTTTACAGTCTTAACCCACCATGGGCAATAGAAAAGTCACTGTTGCAAACAGTGCAGCGAGCAACACTGTCATTATTTTGACCCCTATTAGGCAGGGGTACACCTTAGGGTAGTCTGGGTGACGTACGTTTTATATTTTTTTGGAACACTCTGCCATGGCGTGCTCTCGCTCGCGCTCTCTCTCTCTCTCTCGTGGTCACTCTTGTGCTCTCTCTTGCTTTTCTCTCGCTCGCTCTCAAAAAAATTGATTTCCGTGATATTGTATATAATTTCCAGGCATCAGAGAGCCACTATTAATATGCGGGAGACTCCCGGAACTTCCGGGAGAGGTGGGATGTCTGTTCTATGGTGTGATAAAACCAAAATTGAGCTTTTTGGCCATCAGCCTAAATGCTGTGTTTGGTGTAATCATCAAAAACACCCCATCCCTACCATGAAGCATGGTGGTGGCTGCATCGTGCTGTGGGGATGTTTCACTGCAGCAGGGCCTGGAAGGCTTGTGAAGGTAGAGGGTAAAATGAATACAGCAAAATACAGGGAAACCCTGGGGGAAAACCTAATGCAGACTGCAAGAGAACTGAGACCTGGGAGCATGACGATGACCCCAAGCAGCCCCAAGACCCCAATGTCCCCAAGCAGTCACCAAAATGCTTTTACAGTTATTGACACATACAGCCACAGTCCATTAGATTGTATCTTTGAAAGAGGTTTCATGTCAGCCGAATGCATTTCTTTGCACATCGCCCTGTAACCTTTTTATTTCCATTAAGAATTTCTGAAGTCCCTTTCGAGAGTGCTGCCTCCAAGAGGACCACACCTTGACATTGGGTTTGGAGGCTTGTGTGCCTCAAAGACCCAGAGAGCGATGTTGGTTCGAGTCAGGGCTTTATGCTTTGACTCTTGGTGGGGTCACCCACAGGTCAAAGGGTAGAGGACAGACTAAGAATTGTCCTCTGGTTCTCCAGGTGTGGGGGTTCAGCTCAGGGCTAACAACCCTGACTGGTCAAACAAAACTGTTATGGAAACAGCAATGATGAATTCTTCTACATCTGAGTGTGACGGTATTCCTGAGTCTCCACCCGGGACTTGCATGACTGACAAGAGTGAAAACTGAGAGGAAGCTACTGACACGATGAAGGAAGCTCTGAATACACCAAAGTCAAGATGAAAATTGGCCAAGGGCAGACGGAGATAGAAACATAGAAACATAGAAAACCTACAGCACAATACAGGCCCTTCGGCCCACAAAGCTGTGCTGAACATGTACTTACTTTAGAAATTACCTAGGGTTACCCACAGCTCTCTATTTTACTAAGCTCCATGTACTTATCGAGGAGTCCCTTAAAAGACCCTATCGTATCCACCTCCACCACCATCACCGTCAGCCTGTTCCATGCACTCACTATTCTCTGCGTAAAACACTTACCCCTGACACCTCCTCTGTACCTACTTCCAAGCACCTTAAAACTGTGCCCTCTTGTGCTAGCCATAAAGATGGAGGACATTCATTGCTGCCCTAAATGTCAGTGGCATAACAGGCAGTAAGTACCTAATAAATCTGATACTACCACCTGAGGAGAGTTAAGACAGGTGTATACAGTCGGCCCCCCGTATCCGCGGGTTCCACATCTGTGGATTCAACCAAGCGTGGATCGGGATCGGAAAAAAAACCTGGAAGTTCTCTCTCCAGCACTCGTTTGAGCACAGTTTGCCTCACGTCTCGTTCGGTCGCTACTTGTGTTGTGTGCACCCTTTGTTTCTGTGAAAAAATGGCTCCTAAAGAGCAATTAAGTGGTCAAAGCAATTCCTCAAAGGCTAAGAGGGAGCGTAAAGTGCTGTAAACTAGAGATGATTGAGAGTACTTACTCGTTGTTTGAGCATTGTTTGCCTCGCGTCTCGTTCGTTCGCTACTTGTGAGCGAGAGGAAGGAGTTTAATTGTCTTACACCATTTATTTTTGAAATTTATCAGCTTTACGTCCTGCTCTGTACCTCAGAACAACACATTTGTTCAAAGTACATTTATTATCAAAGTATGTATAAATTATACAACCTTGCCATTTGTTTCCTTACAGGCAGCCACAAAACAAGGGACCCAAAAAAACCCACTAAAAAAAAGGCCAATAGACACTCAGTGAGCGAGTGATAAAAACACACACTCTATGCAAACAACAGCATTCAGAACAAAATTAAGTCCATAGGCACAAAGAAAACCCTGAGCGGCTGGAGTAGGCCCACAGCCTCGGCCTCAGTTCATCACACTGTGGGGCAAATCGTCACGAATCTCGCAGACACAAGGCCCGGAGCGGCCAGAGCAGGCCCACAGCCTCGGCCTCAGTTCATCACACCTTTCTGTGATCACAATTCTGATATTGAATGTGAGATGTGAAGCCTCCTTCTGAGCCATCATAAGCAGTAGTTGGAAGAAGCGGAGATGTATAAAAGTCTTCGCAAGGAATCTTGTGTAAAACTTAAACCAACCTAGGAACAGCTCTGCTGGAAAGAAACATTGATGTCAGCATATGCTGGACAAGCAGTGTGTGTCAATAGGGTTAAAAGGGGTCTGGCCTTGGATTACTTCAGTAGCTGTTATCGGCTCCATGAGGTAGGTGTGAGATCACATACAGGATATTCTCACAATACCAATAAGGAAAAGGAACTCAGATGTCAAATGCAAACACTTTGTCTCCTTGGGAAACTCCAGTATATTATCTCATTTTTGAGAATAGTACATCCTCGGTCATGTGCCAAAGAGTTCTCTTTCTTTGGGGCTTCAAAGATCGTTGTGGCAAATGACATTTCAGATTACAAAAGCATACTAGCTTTTTCTTTACACTTAAACTGAAGTAGCTCAATATCCTTCACACAGTAGCCTAAGTTCAAAGTTCAAGAAGTTGTTATGTAGACAAACGGTGACTCTTAGTTATCCTGCTGATATTTTCAGGAGCAAAGCTGGTTGCCAGCCAGTTTCGTTGGCCCAGCTGGAAGGTGTCGGCTGAACCTCCTAATATTTTACCAAGATTTCTTAACTAAGGAAAAAAACTTATTTCACCTTTTAAATCTATTCACGTTTCAGGATTTGGGTATCACCAATAAGACCAGCATTTGTTGCCACTAATCTGAAGGTAATGACTACCTTCTTGAAATTTTCCTGGTAAAAGTGCTTGGGGGGAAGATGCAGAAACCGCAGAGGAAGCAGCAGAGCAAGGTGTTTCCGTGCATTTGAAATCCTTGCCTTTCCTAGAAGAAGAGGTTGTACATTTGGGAAGTGCTGTCATCGTAGCCAAGGCTAATAACTGCAGAGCAGCTTAACAATACGGTCACTATGCATTACTGATGGCAAGAAAGAATAATCAGACTACATCGACCTTGTAGGGGCTGCAAGTGTCGGACCGTGTCTCAGGCGCCATGTTCGTTCGTTCATTCATTCTCATTCATCTCTCTCATAAGAACATAAGAAATAGGAGCAGGAGTCGGCCATCTGGCCCATCAAGCCTGCCCTGCCATTCAATAAGATCATGGCTGATCTGTCCGTAAATTCAGCTCCATCTACCTGCCTTTTCCCCGTAACCTTTAATTCCCCTACTATGTAAAAATAGTCATAGTCATAGTCATACTTTATTGATCCCAGGGGAAATTGGTTTTCGTTACAGCTGCACCATAAATAATAAATAGTAATAAAACCATAAATAGTTAATTAGTAATATGTAAATTATGCCAGGAAATAAGTCCAGGCCAGCCTATTGGACCAGCCAATCTATCTAACTGTTTCTTAAATATATTTATTGAAGATGCCTCGACTGCTTCCCTGGGCAGAGAATTCCACAGATTCACTACTCTCTGGGAAAAACAGTTTCTCCCCATCTCCGTCCTAAACTTTCTTCCCCGAATCTTGAGGCAATGTCCCCTAGTTCTAGTCACAGCACTAGAAGCTGCAGAGGGACATTCTGTAATGAATAATAAGCCAATTGTTTGGAATCAAATGACCTTGACTGGTGTCTCAGGGCTGGGTGTGTCTGTACCCAACACCCACTGCCCCAGCACCTCTCCTCTGCCACCTGTCCCACACCCCTCCCACGGCACTCCACCCTCACCATTCCCAACACCCTTTGCTCCCGCCAGATTGACAAACTTGGTCTCTGTTCCACATTGACAAATACAGTGCTGTGCACCCCAGGTGTGTGTATGCGTCTCAGACTTTGGGACAGTTCTGTGTATGGACAAGAGAAGAATATTCTATCAAGCTACCACTTTGTGCCTTGTACTTGTTGAACAGGCTTTGGAAAGATCCCTTATCTCACCAAACCCGATCCATGTACCATGAGGCTAGTCCAGTTGAGTTTCTGGCCATTGGGAGTTCTCCAGGGTGTCAGGATGTTGATAGTGTGAAGGAATTCACGAACATATGTGTTTCATCTCTGTCTTGTTGGGGAGGATTCCTACCTCACCAGTTTTCACAGACACACGTAGGAAGCAGTCCATCTGGAACATCATGGCCTGGTACGACAACTGCTCTACCCAGGACAGCCGGAAACAGCAGTGCTGTCGGCTCCAGTCGGCACATCCCAAAAACAAGTGTCCCCTCCATGGACTCTGTCTCGCTGCCTCAGTAAAGCAGCCAAAATAATCAAACCTCACCCGCCCCCACACATCCTGGATATTCCCTCTTCTCCCCCTCCCCCCCGTCGGACGGAAGACACAAAAGCCTGAAAGCACATACCACCAGGCTCGAGGACAGCTTCAATCCCACTGTTGTCAGACTATTGAAACCCATTATGGCCTTGTACTTTCATGTCTGCCGGTACTGCTCTTTCTCCATAACTGTGACACTTTATTCTGCATTCTGTTATTTTTCTCTTGTTCTACCTCAATAATTATCATCAACAATTCACTTGTACTGCCAGAGGAACCAACACACTGTTACGCCACGTTCAAGAGAGCTTACCGTGCTACTCCACGCCCTTGCTTTGGGAAGTCTGATCACCTAGCTGTACTTCTACTCCCTGAGTATAGGCAGGGACTGAAGACTGCAGCACCAGCAGTGAGGACCAAGAAGGTACGGACAAGGGAAGCACAGGAGTGCCTACAGGACTGCTTTGAATTGGTGGACTAGACTGTATTCAGGGATTCATCTTTGAATCTGAACGAGTACGCCACGGTAGTCACCGATTTCATTAAAACCTGTGTGGGTGAGTGTGTGCCTACAAAGACTTAAAGTACATTCCCAAACCAAAAGCCGTGGATGAACCAGGAGGTACGTCGTCTGCTGAAGGCCAGATCTGTGGCATTCAGGTCTGGTGACCTAGGCCTGTACCAGAAAACCAGGTATGACTTGAAGAGGACTATTTCATGAGTGCAGAAACAATTCCAAGCGAGGCTGGAGGCACCACTGGATGCACGTCAACTGTGGCAGGGTTTGCAAGACATAACTTCCTACAAAGCGAAACCCAACAGCATGAATGGCAGCGATGCTTCACGACCAGATGAACTCAATGCCTCCATGCCGGCTTTGAAAGGGAGAATGTAACTACAGCTGTGAAGATCCCTGCTGCACCCAGTGATCTCTGGAGGCCAACGTCAGGCTGTCTTTCAGGAAGGTGAACCCTCACAAGGTGGCAGGAGTACCTGGTAAGGCTTTACGCCAACCAACCGTTGGGAGTATTCAAGGACATTTTCAACCTCTCACTGCTACGATCAGAAACTCTCACCTGCTTCAAAAGGGCAACACTGTACCAGTGTCCAAGAAGGGCAGTGTGAGCTGCCCTAATGACTATTGTCCAGTAGCGCTCACTTCTAGTGATGAAATGCTTTGAGAGTTTGGTCATGGTTAGAATCAACTCCTGCCTAAGCAAGGGCCTGGACCCACTGCAAATTGCCTATCACCAGAACAGGTCTACGGTGGACTCAATCTCAGCAGCCTTGCATCACCTGGATAACACAGATACCCATGTCAGTATGCTCTTCATTGACTAATGCTCAGCATTTAACACCATCATTCCTACAGCCCTGATCAAAAAACTATAGAACATGGACCTCTGTCCCTCCCTCTGCAATTGGATCCTTGGGTTCCTAACTGGAAGACCACAATCTGTGTGGATTGGTGATAACATCTCCTCCTCACTGACGATCAACACTGGTGCACCTCAGGGATGTGTGCTTTGCCCACTGCTCTACTCTCTCTACCCATGACTGTGTGGGTAGGCACAGCTCAAATTCCATCTATAAATTTGTGATGATACAACCATTGTAGGGTAACTAATGAGACAGTACTCCAACGTGCCCATACAAAAAGATCTTTAATGAGATTAAATGAGAGGAAGCTTAATTTCCTGGGCCATGTCATCAGAAAGGGAGAAATAGAATGCCTTACATTACAAGGCCGTATGCCTGGGAAACGTGCAAGAGGAAGGCAAAGGAGAAAATATATGGACACTGTGAAAGAACTAACAATTCTGAATGTGTGAGATATCATTGACGCTGCGAGGGATCGTTCGATGTGGAAAGCCATGATCACCCAAGCGTGTAACGAGCAAGGCACATAAAGAAGAAGAAGACAACCATTGTTGGTAGAATCTCAGGTGGTGATGAGAGGGCGTACAGGAGTGAGATATGCCAACTAGTGGAGTGGTGTCACAGCAACAACCTGACACTCAACGTCAGTAAGACGAAAGAGCTGATTGTGGACTTTACGAAGGGTAAGACAAAGGAACACATACCAATCCTCATAGAGGGATCAGAAGTGGAGAGAGTGAGGAATTTCAAGTTCCTGGGTGTCAAGATCTCTGAGGATCTAACCTGGTCTCAACATATTGATGCAGCTATAAAGCAGGCAAGACAGTGGCTATACTTTATTAGGAGTTTGAGGAGGTTTGGTTTATCACCTAAAATACTTGAAAACTTCTACAGGTGTACCATGAAGAACGTTCTGGCATGTTGCATCACCGTCTGGTATGGGAGGGATGGGTGACTGCACAAGATTGAAATAAGCTGCAGGGAGTTGTAAACTCAGTCAGCTCCATCATGGGTACTAGACTCTGTAGTATCCAAGACATCTTCAAGGAGCGTTGCCTTAGAAAGGCAGCGTCCATCACTAAGGACCTCCATCACCCAGGACATGCCCTCTTCTCATCATTACCGTCAAGAAGGAGCTACAGACGCCTGAAGACACACACTCAACGATCCAGGAACAGCTTCTTCCCCTCTGCCATCTGATTTCTGAATGGACATTGAACCCATGAACACTACCTCACTACTTTTTTTTCTGTTTTTGCACTACTTAATTTAACTATTTAATGTACATATTTACTGTAATTCACATTATTACATATTGCATTGAACTGCTGCTGCAAAGTTAACAAATGTCACAACATATATCGGCGATATTAAACCTGATTCTGATGCTGATATGCTGACGTGATGAAATAGTCTGTGTGAAAGGAATGCTAAACAAAGATTATCACTGTACCTCAGCTCACGAGACAATAATAAACTGATCTTCCTTTTCATGGCATAAATGTAATGCCACCTGCCATCTCTCAACCCGGTCTGAATGATATGTACTCTGGCTGTGTACGTTCACTGGCTCCTTTGTTCAGGAGTCGTGAACAGGAATAAACACTGCATAAACCTCAGCAAAGTTCCCCTATGATGGAACGAAGACCTTCGACAAAGCAGCGCTGACACCACCCCGAGAAGCCTTGCAATAATGGGGTGGAACAGCGAAGACTGACCCCTCAGCAAGCACTATCATTTTCCTTTTGAAAGGTATGATTTGAGACACTGGAGTGTTACCAGTCGTTCGATGGTTCCATTTATTATCAGCGAATGTATATAGTGTACAACGTGACACTCTTATTCTTCTCGAACATCCACAAAACAGAAGAGAACCCCAAAGAATGAATGACAGGAAAACAAGAGAACCCCAAAGCCCCCCACCCCTTCCCACGCACAAGCATCAGCAAATCATCAACACTCCCCCCCCCCACTTGTTCTGGCAAGAAGCATCAGTTCCTCCCCACCATGCAAGCAATAGCAAAGCCCCCCCCCCAAAGAAACCATGATCTAGAGTCTTGACACCTGTTGATTTTGGACAGACCAGGGCTTCAATGGTATGATGTTCCCGCCGTGGGGTGAAATTACTCGACCAACATTCCACAGAGCTGAGTTACAGCAGCCTAGGAATTCTAAATTACTAAATAAAAACATCTGGAGCAACCACAAGAGTTCTGGAAATCTCCAGAATTAAAAGAAACTACTACACGTTTGATGTTGTGGAATTCGCCGAGCTTGGTAATTGGCTGGCAGGTGTTTCATCACCAGTCGAGGTGACATCCTCCGTGCGTAGTTGTTGGTGTTTCTCCCTGGGAGAGCTCACGTTTATATAGGCCCCCGTTCACTTGCCTCGGTCCTGATTGGCCACCCCTTCAGTTGACCTTTGAATTCTATTGGCTTGTTGTTTTTTTTTTGACTCTTAGGCATCTATTTCGATAGGTTTGTTTACGGAGTTATCAGAAGAGAACCACGCTTTTAAAAGTTCTCGTGCCTGCTTCGTGCTAGCCTCTGCCAGAAGCTCTGTGGTGTCCCGGTTAAAGTAATTGCCAAGTTCGGTGAACACTGCAAACATCAAACACCTCAACCAGAGCTCCCACTATTCACCACCATCCTAAACTACCGGACTATTTCTAGAACCCGCCAGAAACCTCCTCTGGGGGTAAGAAATTTTCCATCCTTACTCAGTCCGGCATAAATGGGACTCCAAACCAACCCGTCCGATGCGAATGTCTCTGAGCGGTGCAGAGAGCTGGTCGGCCGGAGATGGCTTACCCACCACTGTTTCACAGACAGTTAAAGAAGAACAGTGAATGCTGGTTTTTCCAGTGATGTGGCAAAGAATTCACCACCATCTGGCTAAATAAATTCCTCCTCATCTCCATTCTAAAAGAACGCCCCTCTATTCTGAGGCTGTGTCCTCTGGTCTTAGACTCTCCCACCACAGGAAACATCCTCTCCACATCCACTCAATCAAGGCCTTTCACCATTCGATAGGTTTCAATTAGGCCACTCCTCATTCTTCTGACTTCTGGCGAATACAGGCCCAGAGCCATCAAACGCTCTTCATATGACAAACTCCAGAATCTTTTTCGTGAACCTCTTTTGAACCCTCTCCAGTTTCAGCATGTCTTTTCTAAGATAAGGGGCCCAAGACTGCTGACAGTACTCCAGGAAAGCCACACTCAGTCAAATGCAGCATTAATGTCAGGAGCTATTCCCACCTGGCCTCTGGACCTCCACTCGGTGGTCTGTGCTTGGACTGAGGCTGACTGGTCCTGAAGAAACCCAGGCTGGGGTCTATGAGCACGTTATTGATGAATAAGCCCCACTCGATTGCACGGAGACCTTCCATCACATTAGATTTTGGATTCTGAGTTAGAGATACAGCACAGTAGCGGCCCGACGAGCCCACGCCACCCAGTTACACCCACGTGACCAATTACTAACCCACAAGTCTTGGGAACCTGGGAGGAAACCCACACAGTCACAGAGAGAAAATGCAAACTACTTACAGACAGTGTTGGGAATTGCAACCGATGAGCGAACTGCTCTGCTGCTGCGTCACCCAATGCAAGTTCAATGGGCTGGGCAGTAATCATTTGGAGTAGGTTTGTCCTGCTTTTTGTGACTAGGATCTGAGCCATTTCCCGTGCTGTTGCGTAGATGCCAGTGCTGATAAGTGTTTTGTAATAGCTTGTGTGGAGGCACAGCTGGTTCTGGGGTGCGAGCCTCCAAACTGCATACTGCCGCCAGGAAGCAGGTACAGGAGCCTTAGCTCCCACACCACCAGGTTCAGAAAGAGTTACTTCCCCTCAATCATCATACCAGTGAACCAGCGTGGATAACTTCACTCACCTCAACACTGAACTGACTCAACAACCTATGGACACACTTTTGGGGTTTTTACATTTCATGTTTTCATCTTCCTTCCTCTCTCTCTCTCTCTCTCTTTTTTTGAATTTGCAGAGATTGTCTTCTCTTGTACATTGGTTGTTTGTCAATCTTGGTGTGTAGTTTTTTTTATTGATTCTAGTGTAGTTCTTTGTCCTATTGTGAATGCCTGTGAGAAAATAAATCTCAGGGTAGGATATGCTGACACATATGTAACGCTCTGTAATGTTTCACTGATAAGGACCAGACCATCAATGAGGGTAATGAAGAAATGAATGTGCTGAAAGTACTCTCATGAACAGCCGTTGCCTCAAATTATTAACTCTGTTTCTCTGATTGCAGATGCCTTTTTCAGTATTTTCTGTTCCAGTTCCAGTTTCCAATGTCTGTGGTGATAGTTATAATTATCCCTTGATACCTCTGCAGTTTCACGCAGTCCCATCTAACAGGTAGCCTCAGCTATTCTCCCTCCTGTCCGAGCAATGCACACAAAATGCTGGAGGAACTCAGCAGGCCAGGCAGCATCTGTGGAGAGGCGTACAGTCAATGTTTTGGGCTGAGACCCTTCGGCAGGAAATCTTCCCTCTGATCCAACTGTTTTTGCTCCACCCTCAACATCAGATAATAATTAACCAAGCCCTTTGGCCCATCTCCTCCATACTGATCAGCACAAATAGGCACAGATGTGATGGAAAACCTGCTTGCCACAGCATTACCAACACATGGCATCGTACGAGGAGCCTTCACAAGAAAAGCACACACTGAGCACAAGTTATGCAGAATTTTTTCAAGATAATTCATAATTAGAACAAAAACAAAAGGGCTGGTCATCGAAGAGGGGTGGTGTACGTTTTCTTGTCATTAGAGCTGAGGTCAAGAGGGCTGAGACTTTCAAGGTGCTAAGAGTGAACATCTCTGCCAGTCTGTTCTAGTCCAACCAAGAAAGCTCACCAGGGCCTCGACATCCTCAGGAGGCTAAAGAAATTTGGCCCTTGACTCTCACAAATTGTGATGCATCGGGATAGAGTAAAAATTATTATCGATGCTCCGTGGAAGGCATTCTATCCCGAGGCATCTCAATTTGGTGTGGTAACTCACAAACACGAGGCATTCTGCAGATGCTGTATTGGCAAGAACATCTCCTCTGCGATCTCCATCAGCCCGGGAGCACCACAGGGACGTGTAGCCCCCTGCTGTACTCAGTTTACACCTACGAATGTATGGCTAAGCACAGCTCCAACACTGTATACAAGTTTGCTGATGACACCGCTGTCGTGGGCTGTGTTGAAGGTGGTGATGGATCAGCATTCAGGAGAGATTAAAAATCTGTCTGAGTGATGTCATAACAACAACCTCCCACTCAATGTCAATAAGACCAAGGAACCTGATTGTAGACTTCAGGAGAGGTCTATGAGCCGGAAATCAGCAGAGGACCAGAGGGTCAGTAACTTTAAATTCCTGGGTGTCACTATCTCAGAGGACCTGTCCTGGACCCATCATATAAATATATTTGCAAAGAAAGCACGATAGCACCTCTACTTCCTCAGGAGACGGCGGAGATTCAGCATGTTATCAAAACTCTTGGCAAACCTCTGTAAATGTGTGGTGGAAAGAGTGCTGACTGGCTGCATTACGGCCTGGTATGGGAACACCAATACCTTTGAGTGTAAAATCCTACAAAAGGTAGTGGAACACTCACAGCACGCTGGAGAAACTCAGCAGGTTGGGCAGCATCCGTGGAAAAGATCAGTCGACGTTTCGGGCCGGAACGGTTCCGAAGGGTTCCGGCCCGAAACGTCGACCGATTGTTTCCACGGATGCTGCCTGACCTGCTGAGTTCCTCCAGCGTGTTGTGAGTGTTGCTTTGACCCCAGCATCTGCAGATTATTTTGTGCTTACGAAAAGGTAGTGGATTCGGTTAGTACATCTTGGATAACACCCTCCCAACCATTGAGCACATCCACATGAAACATTGCCGTAGAAAAGCAGCATCCATCATCAAAGATTCTCATCTCCCAGGCCTTGCTTTCTTCTCACTGCTGCCATCATGAAGAAGGTACAGGAGCCTCAGGTCTCACACCACCAGGTTCAATAACAGTTACTACCCCACAACCATCAGGCTCTTGAACAAGAGGGGATAACTACACTCATTAACCGATGTTCTCGCGTTAATGACCCTTTATCTTGTTATTTCATGCTTGTTATTTATTGCTATTTATTTATATTTGTGCTTGCATAGTTTGCTGTCCATAGATCCTGTCCACAGTTACCGTTCTGTGGAGTTACTGAGTATGCCCACAGGAAAATGAATCTCAGGGTTGTATGTGGTGATGGGTATGTACTCTGATAATAAATTTTACTTTGAACTTTGAATCCAAAGCAACACACACAGAATGTTGGAAGAACTCAGCAGGTCAGGTAGCAACTAAGGAAATGAATAAATAGTTAACGTTTCGGGCCGAGACCCTTCTTCAAAACTGGACAGGAAGGGGGAAGATGTCGGAATAAAAAGGAGGGGGAGGGGAAGGAGGCTTGCAAGAGGGTGATCGGTGAAGCCGGGTGTATATGAAAGATAAAGGGCTGGAGAGGAAGGGATCTGATAGGAGAGGAGAACGGACCATAGGAGAAAGGGAAGGAGAAGTGGACCCAGGGGAAGGTGATAGGCAGGTGAGCAGAGGTGAGAGAATGCTGCCTGACCTGCTGAGTTCCTCCAGCATTTTGTTTGTATTGCTCTGGATATCCAACACCTGCAGAATCTCGAGTGTTTGAGTTGTGGACACAGCCGACCACATTAATCAAGCTCCCTCTTTACGGACTCTGTCTACACCACCCACTGCCTCAGTAAAGCAGCCAGCGTCACCCACCCCGGATATTCTCCCTTCATGCCCATCAGACAGAGAACACAACTGCCCGAAAGCACTTACCACTGTGCTCAAGGGCACCTTCTATCCCGCTGTTATAGAAGTATTGAATGCTTGTCTAGTACACTGACCTCACAATTTACCTCATTGTGACCTTACTCCTTTTACTGTCTACCCGCACTGCACTTTCTCTGTAACTGTAACACTCCGTTCTGCATTCAGTTATTGTTTTACTTCGAGGGGTGTCCAGGGAGGGCAACACCTCTGCTGAAGGGACTTGTCTATTCTATGGCAGTGTGGGCATGTGGCCAAGTGGTTAAGGCATTCGACCAGCGACCTGAAGGTCGTGAGTTCGAGCCCCAGCCGAGGCAACGTGTTGTGTCCTTGAGCAAGGCACTTAACCACACATTGCTCTGCGACGACACCGGTGCCAAGCTGCATGGGTCCTAATGCCCTTCCCTTGGACAACATCGGTGGCGTGGAGAGGGGAGACTTGCCGCATGGGCAACTGCTGGTCTTCCATACAACCTTGCCCAGGCCTGCGCCCTGGAGAGTGAAGACTTTGCAGGCACAGATCCATGGTCTCGCAAGACTAACGGATGCCTTAAAAAAAAATTCTATGGCAGCTTTCTCACCTTTGGTCCCCACTGGATCACCTATGGCTCCAAGTCGCTGTTTGCATGTGAGAGCAGCCACACCCCGGTACACCACTTCGACAGGCGGGCTAAACCAGGTGAGGGTAGCCAGCGGCCTCATACCCCAGTGAGATAGGGACATACCTGTCCTAGCCTGCAAAATCAGCTCAGTGGACAGGGCGGATGAGATCTATACTGCAATCCAACGGCAGTGAAGACAGTTCTGTAACACTCCGTGGAGAGCGAAGGGCATGACGAGGCACAGAAGATGTCACGGTCATCCACAGCAACCAAGGAAGACCCCAGTTTTTGACGCTTGTTCGTACCACTGGACCCGGACTTCTGAGGTCGACAGAGTGGAACTGTCCCAGGGCAACGGCTTTTCCACTTTAAAAACTCTCCCTCACAGGTGTCCTGTCATCGTCAGGCCCTTGTCTGACAATCACCACCTCGATGCACTGTTTTAATGATTTGATCTATATGGGTGGTATTGAAAACATGTTTTTCACCGTACCTCAGTACATGTGACAATAATAAACCAATTTAAATTTACAAAAATAACAAAGCCTATTTATTAATTTATTTATTTGGCGATATGGTGCAAAACGGGCCCATATGGCCCAACAACCCACACAGCCCACCAACCCACCTATTCAACGCTAGCCTAATTACCGGACAGTTTACAATCAACACCCGAGTTCTGGTTTAAGATGGCACTACCGAAGGTGGATGACAGCTTACTGGTGGTTTTCAAAGCAAGAAATATGACAAAATTATTAACAACACATTTTAGGTGGAAAACTGTGGTAGCCATAAGCAATGAAGAGGTGAGCAAAGATGGGGCTGGTCCGAGGCAGATGCGAGGCGGAGTTGGAGATGTGAAGCCCAGGTGTGTTCGGGTAGCTGGAGTGAGGAGGTCGAGGCATATTCAAGGAGGAGTTAGAGACGGAGCTGGAGCAAGCACAGTGGAGAACGGTTGACGCAGGGTTGATTTGGAGCCTGTCCACCTAAACCGGCAGTGAGGTTTGATCCATCGAAGCTCTGGGCCGATTTGGAAAGGTTGAGGATGGACTGGAACCGGCCCTGAGGGTATCAGTGTGGCGGGGCCCGAGTGCAGGTGGTGCGACCTGGCGCTTGGACAGTTTAAGCGCTGGGCCAGATGGGCTGAAAAGGCAGAGTGCCGGGACCAGAGACGAGGGCCGGAGCCGGTTCTGTTCGCCGCCCCTCAGCACTGAGGTTGAGGCTGCGTCGTGCTCTGGCTGCTCCGGGTTTCGTGTCTGCGCGCTTCGCGATGATTTGCCCCACAGTGTGACGAACTGAAGCTGAGGCTGTGGGCCTGCTCCAGGCTTCAGCTTTATGGACTCAATTTGTTTCTGACTGCTGTTGCTTGCTTCTATTTTTTACAAGATTTTGTTTTTTTTTCTCCTTCTCTGCACATTGGGTGTCAGTCTTTCTTTTTTAAACTGGGTCCTTTCAGTTTCCTTGTTTTGTGGCTGTCCGTAAGCAGCCCAAACTCAAGGATGTATAATTTATACCTACTTTGATAATAAATGTACCTTGAACTTTGAACTTTGGGTTTCTTCCAGGTGTTCTTGTTCCTCCCGCAGTCCAAAGACTTACCAGTTAGGTTAATTGGCATTGCAAAGCGGCGATAGGGTTGTTGTACTGAGGGTGGTGGTGTGGAGGTGTGTCTTCACCAAAGGAAGTGTCAGATGCTCCAGCCGGCAGCTCCCCTTTGGGCGAGGTGAACCTCCTGCTCCGCCTCTTAGAGTCACGGAGCGCTACAGCACAGGTCAGATGGTGGCACGTTCAGTCGCTGCGGCCTCTTCAGGTCCAAACAAAGGCGTATTGTTCGTCCTTTGCATCCTTTGTGCAATCTGAAGACACTGCTGGACACTGAGACCATCAACTGCAGCAGCTCCGTCCCACTGGCGAGTTGTCGATGGCGGTGGAGCGCCGTCGTTGCGCACTGTGTTGCCGGCGCCCAAGGGGAAGGCGTCAGAGGTGGTGGGCAGTCCAGCAAGTGACTACCTTGGATGTTTCTCTTGCAAACGCGAGATAACATCGGATGTTGGTAATGTGGAAAATGGCAAGTCCAGTCCTCTGGTTCCTTGGTAAGACTGATGGGAAAGGAGCTGTGTGGCTGTTGCTCAATCCAAGCCCTCATTCTTAAACCACTATGGCAGGGGGATAGGAATCAGGATGGTAGAGCCGAGGATGAGCCAGCAGCTTTACAAGTACTGTAGATGATGGGTGTAACATGAACGTAAGAAAGGACAAGCCAATGATTGGGTACTAATGGAGACAAAGCAAAGAGTAAAATCATACCATCCATAGTGGAGTTTCTATCTATCTATCTATCCATCTATTTATCTATCTACCTATCTGCTTGTTTGTTTGTTTATTTATTGACTGATTGGATTAGGCCCTTCTTGGCCCTTTGAGCCGTGTCGCCCAGCAACCCCCAATTTAACCCCAGCCTAATCATGGGACAATTTACAATGAACACTTATCCTACCGACCGGTGCGCCTTTGGACTGTGGGAGGAAACCAGAGCACCCGGAGGAAACCCATGCGGTCACGGGGTGAGGGTACGGACGCCTGGGTCGCTGGTCCTGTAGAGCGCCGTGCTGACCACTACACTGCCGAGCCGCCACGGTGAAGTTGAAGGAAAGTCGCAGAGCTGACTGAAGACCACCCATCTGGAAATCCTGGACATGACCTGCTGCAGAGGACACGGCTTAAACAAATACTAAACAAGGCTATAAATAGATGATTCATTGTTAATCATCTTACAGTCTGACCCAAGTTAAGCACTTAGTCTGATTGGAATGTACTCTTACTAGAAGCATTATCCAGACTGTTGCCAAAAGCTGTCCCAGGTGTACTCTTTTCCCAATTTCAGAAGAATGGAAAGCAAAAAATATGTATTTTGTTAGCAACTTTCACCATCTCCGAATGTCCTGAAGCTGCTGTAATACTGGAAAGACGGCGGCTGTTTTGTAGACACCATGCCTTAACGGACAGCGAGGCGCGAGGCCCTCCGGACAGCGAGGCGCGAGGCCCTCCGGACAGAGAGGCGCGAGGCCCTCCGGACAGCGAGGCGCGAGGCCCTCCGGACAGAGAGGCGCGAGGCCCTCCGGACAGAGAGGCGCGAGGCCCTCCGGACAGCGAGGCGCGAGGCCCTCGAATTGATGTAGCAGTCGTGATTCAGATTTAAGGTGACGACTTGCTGGCCGGCAGAAACGACTCTCGACTACAAACACGAGAGAGTGTGCGGATGCCGGAATTCTGGAGCAAAACCGCACACACAATGCTGGAGGAACTCAGCCAGCCAGCCGGCATCTATGGACATGAACGTTTCGGGCCGAGACCCTTCAACAGCGGTCCTGGCTGCTTGTTCATTTCCACCAGTGCTGCCTGGCCTGCTGAGCTGCCCCAGCAATTTTCTGCGCGTTGCTTTGGATTTCCAGCATCTGCAGAATTTCTCCTGTTCATCATTGATGTCTGTCTTTGCTGAGATATGAGAGGTGGTCCATACTTTCTAGGATCACGGTCAGCAGAGCAGTGTGTTTTGTAGCTGGGTGTAAGACCCATCCTCTTGTTTGTATCAGTGAATGGATCGTCTGCTTCCTGGAGCTTGGCCCATACGCATATGAAAACCGTTGATCTCAATGCCCCCCACCTCCGAGTTTAATTATTACCAACTTTATGAGGAGTGAGGCCCTCCCCTTGGTTGGGTTCAACGGTGGGTGCTGCATGGCAGCTATCTGCGTGATATGCAAGCAAGCTAGGCCAGTGCACTATGGAGAGCAAGCTGCTGGCCATGCAGGAATTTCCTGCTCTCCGTGCATCTGATGAACGCAAAGGAACAGGAGAGACCGATACAGTTCAGCACCAGCAGCGTCGTAGGAGTTGCTCATCAGCGTTGAACTCAATGTGGGACTTAGGGACTCCAGCTCCGGATTTTTCCCTCGGGGTTCACTCCCAAACCCTTCCCCGTGAGTGGGGGTGACCGCAAGGCAGCGGAGGGTTGAGATCAGAGATTTCTTTCTCCTAGATGAGCTGCCAACCATGGCTGACAAGCCCCACCTGCCCGAAGCGACTGGTTTTAAGGCGCCAGTAACCCATCTTCGCCCCTTCTCCTGTCAGTAGGAACAGTTCCACCGGGCTCAGTAGCTAAACCACACGTGAAGGCCAGTTGGACTTGCTTGTCAGAGGCTGTTTGAGGTGTATGTCATTGGGGGTATTTAATAGGTAGTGGGAGCTTGTCCCCATTACCACCCCTGGCTATGACAACTTCAAGGAACCTTTACGAGTTGTAAGCCAAGTTAAACTGTTCACACTGACTGGAGAGAGGGCAACCCACACGATATAAGCCAACACAAAGAGAACGAGGAATGGTTCTTACGCAAGGTCCAGCACACTGTGCCTTCTCCCACTGCAAATTCAGTAAAATATTGATGACCCGTTGAACTGCAACATTAAATAAGGCTTGATTACATTTTTTGCTCTTTACTTTTATCTTATTAGTGTTTGGCAAAAATTGCACATTTTTGTTTCTTTGAGAAGCATCAACTGTTGTCCAGGTCTCTGGACTCCTCCCACATTCCAAAGATGTTCAGGTCAGTAGGTTAATTGGCCACATGGGAGTAATTGGACGGTATGGGATCTAAATAAAAATAAATAAACTAATTAAAATTAATAATAATTTCAGGACAGCTTCAGAATTGAAAATATTTTTTTCTGAAGGTCCACGCAGCTTTCACATAATGAAGAACATCTTTTGCTTTACTCTATTACTCTCTGCACTTCCAATCTTTACCACCATGAAACCAACACATTCCACAAACAAATAGTGGTCGTTTTCAATGTTATGAAAACCATATGCGGAATTTGTAAAGCAAACAGTGTTGCTGGTCTTTGTCGTGGAGTGTAGTTTTATGAGTGGAATAAACCAAAACCCGATTTTTCAGGGAAAACGTTGTTTTTCTTTTGGTTACTTTGTTTAAGAGGAAAGAATTCCAGCTTGAGCATTAACAGGTGCTGCCCATTACGCCGCTGGTCTTTAGGGCAGCAATGAAAGTCCTCCATCTCTGTCGGATTCAGGGCTTCCTTCATCGTGTCAGGAACTTCCTCTTGGTTTTCACTACTGTCAGTCATGCAAGTCCCGGGTGGAGACTCAGGAATACCGTCACACTCAGATGTAGAAGGAACCGTCATTGCTGTTTCCGTAACAGTTTTGTTTTACCAGTCAGGGTTGCTAGCCCTGAGATGAACCCCCAAACCTGGAGGACTGGTGGACCACTCTTAGTCTGACCTCTACCCTTTGACCTGTTTGGCATGGGTGACCCTACCAAGAGCCAAAGCATAAAGCCCTGACTCCAGCCAGCATCGCTCTCTGGGTCACTGAGGCACAAACCTCCAAACCCTACAACAAGATTGTGGTCCTCTTGGAGGATTAACGGGGTAGATTCAGTGGGCGATTTTCTCAGTTACTGAGTGTCACAACAACCAATAACTGAACTGATGAAGACCTACAGAGGATAAAGTAAATTTTAGATACATTTTCACATGCCAAAATGGAAAAGGTTATGTTGGAATATGCTGTATTCAGGCCCATACAGCAGAGATAATTTCAGGGGCCAAACTTAGATGAATTCGAGCAAAATGGATGAAATTAAAATCAGAATCAGGTTTAATATCACCAGCATGCCATCAAATTCATTAACTTTGCAGCAGCAGTACAATGCAATGCATGAAAATAGAGAAAAAAACGTGAATTACAGTAATTATATGAGTTAAGTGGTTAAATTAAATAAGTCATGCAAAAATAGAAATTTTAAAAAATGTAGTGAGGTAGTGTTCATGGGTTCAATGTCCATTCAGAAATCTGATGGCAGAGGGGAAGAAGCTGTTCCTGAATCGTTGAGTGTGTGTCTTCAGGCTCCTGTACCTCCCCCCTGATGGTAGCAATGAGAAGAGGGCATGTCCAGGGTGGTGGGGGTCCTTAATGATGGACGCCCCCTTTTTGAGTCACCCCTCCCTGAAGATTCTAAGATATTACAGAGGAGTATCAGGGAGTATTAAGTAGCAGTCATTTTTCAAAATGTACTTCAGACCACATTTTGGATTTGGAGCTTGTTTGAGGCTGATTAAATGCAATTTTGACAGTGCAACATCAGCCTTCCGTTCCCACCGGCTGAAACGCAGACCAGGTGTTTTCAGTATGATCATATTTTCCTCGGAAGGGCCTCTTCCGAAATCCTAACCCCACACGAGTAAAGACTTTGTCATTCACAATTCATCTGGTGTTGAAAGAGATTCATTTTTTTCTGGCCAAATATGGAGTCAAGGCAGAAAGCGAAGGTAAATTTAAAACTACTAGGTTGCAGGAATGTTTCCACCAAAGCAGGGTTAACCCTGTCAGAACTAAATCCCTTGCCACTCGGGACAAAGTTAACTCTTCTTAATAATCCCCTCGTGTCTAATTACACTTGCAATGACCCTCGATAAAACTTTCTGCAAACAGCACATACAGTAAATTGCACAGCATCTGTTGTGAGTTTTACTTCAGCAGAGAGACCTCCAGCATTCCAGAGATGACTGGGCCATCTCCCGTGTGTGTAAAAAAGACAGCAACATGTTTTTTGAGAAAGACCGAGGAACCCTCCTCAGTGTCCAGGCCAAGTATTACCCAACTCCCTCAAGTGCAGCGCACAGCAATAGGAAAATCTGATCATTGAGGTGGGGCAATCTCCAGCCATGGGGAAGATCGACCCCGAACAGCATGAAATACTGTAATATTCATGAGGAAATTGACTCACTGGCCACTTTATTGGGTATGCCTGTACTCCTGCTCATTAATGCAAATATCTAATCAGCCAATCACGTGGCAGCAACTCAATGCATTAAAGCACGCAGACATGGTCAAGAGGTTCAGATGTCGTTCAGATCAAACATCAGAACGGGGAAGAATTGCGACCCAAGTAACTCAGAAACTGCTGATCTCCTGGGACTTCCGTGCACAACAGTCTCCAGAGTCTTACAGAGAATACCCTGCCATCCGATTCCTCTCTCTCTCTCTGGCTAGGCTGATGATGGTTCCTTTCGGTCAGTTAGTTGGGTTTGATATGTGCGTCCTGCAGTGGCTGTACAGGCCGATCCTTGACAGGCGCTGTTTGCCACGTACTCAGCGGGTGAGGCCTGGAGGGGTAGCAGGGGCAGAAGCTCTTAAATTCGATTCCTAAATGGACGTTGAACAAAACCACACTTTTATTATTTCAGTTTCTGCACTATTTTTAATTTAGCTATTCAATATACAGATATATACATATACTGTAATTGATTTACTTATTTATTTTTTCGGTGTTTATCACGTACTGTTTTGTGCTGCTGCTGCTAAGTTAACAAATTTCACGACACACGCCGGTGACATTAAACCTGATTCTGATTCTGATAAAGGAAGAGCACCCAGTGAGCGGAAGCTCTGTAGGTGAAAATCCTTGTTAATGAGAGAGGGTGGAGGAGAACGGCCAGACTGGTGCAAAGTAAATATATTATCAAAGTACTTGTGCTTCGATATCCTACCCTGGGATTCATTTTTTGATGAGCACTCACAAAGCAATACAACAGAATCAATGAAGAACCACACACAAGATGGACAGACGACCAATGTACAAAAGACAACAACTGTGCAAATACAAAACGAGAAAAACAAACAAATTAATAATAATAATAAATAAATATCAATAAATATTGGGAACATGAGAAGAGTCCTTGAAGTCCATAGATTATGTTCAGTGTTGGGGTGAGTGAAATTGAGTGAAGTGATCCCCTCAGGTTCAGGAGCCTGACGGTTGAGGGGTAATAACTGTTCCTGAACCTGGTGGTGTGAGTCCTGAGGCTCCTGTACCTTCTTCCTGATGGTTGAGAGATAATGACTTTTCCTGAACCTGGTGGTGTGAGTCCTGAGGCTCCTGTACCTTCTTCCTGATGGTTGAGAGATAATGACTGTTCCTGAACCTGGTGGTGTGGGTCCTGAGGCTCCTGTACCTTCTTCCTGATGGTTGAGAGATAATGACTGTTCCTGAACCTGGTGGTGTGGGTCCTGAGGCTCCCGTACCTTCTTCCTGATGGTTGAGAGATAATGACTGTTCCTGAACCTGGTGGTGTGGGTCCTGAGGCTCCTGTACCTTCTTCCTGATGGTTGAGAGATAATGACTGTTCCTGAACCTGGTGGTGTGGGTCCTGAGGCTCCTGTACCTTCTTCCTGATGGTTGAGAGATAATGACTGTTCCTGAACCTGGTGGTGTGGGTCCTGAGGCTCCTGTACCTTCTTCCTGATGGTTGAGAGATAATGACTGTTCCTGAACCTGGTGGTGTGAGTCCTGAGGCTCCTGTACCTTCTTCCTGATGGTTGAGAGATAATGACTGTTCCTGAACCTGGTGGTGTGAGTCCTGAGGCTCCTGTACCTTCTTCCTGATGGTTGAGAGATAATGACTGTTCCTGAACCTGGTGGTGTGGGTCCTGAGGCTCCTGTACCTTCTTCCTGATGGTTGAGAGATAATGACTGTTCCTGAACCTGGTGGTGTGGGTCCTGAGGCTCCCGTACCTTCTTCCTGATGGTTGAGAGATAATGACTGTTCCTGAACCTGGTGGTGTGGGTCCTGAGGCTCCTGTACCTTCTTCCTGATGGTTGAGAGATAATGACTGTTCCTGAACCTGGTGGTGTGGGTCCTGAGGCTCCCGTACCTTCTTCCTGATGGTTGAGAGATAATGACTGTTCCTGAACCTGGTGGTGTGGGTCCTGAGGCTCCTGTACCTTCTTCCTGATGGTTGAGAGATAATGACTGTTCCTGAACCTGGTGGTGTGGGTCCTGAGGCTCCTGTACCTTCTTCCTGATGGTTGAGAGATAATGACTGTTCCTGAACCTGGTGGTGTGAGTCCTGAGGCTCCTGTACCTTCTTCCTGATGGTTGAGAGATAATGACTGTTCCTGAACCTGGTGGTGTGAGTCCTGAGGCTCCTGTACCTTCTTCCTGATGGTTGAGAGATAATGACTGTTCCTGAACCTGGTGGTGTGAGTCCTGAGGCTCCTGTACCTTCTTCCTGATGGTTGAGAGATAATGACTGTTCCTGAACCTGGTGGTGTGGGTCCTGAGGCTCCTGTACCTTCTTCCTGACGGTTGAGAGATAATGACTGTTCCTGAACCTGGTGGTGTGGGTCCTGAGGCTCCTGTACCTTCTTCCCGATGGAGGCAGCAAGAAGAGAGCATGGCCTGGACGGTAGGGATTCCTATGATAGATGCTGCTTTCCCGTGACAGCGCTCTGTGTAGACGGGCTCCATGGTGGGGAAGGCTTGACCAGTGATGGACTGGGCTGTATCCACTACTTTTTGTAGGATTTTCCATTCAAGGGTTACCAGGCTGTGATGCATCCAGTCAATACACTCTCCACCGCACTTCTTCAGAAGTTTGTCAAAGTTTTAGGTGACATGCTGCAGCTGACAGGTAGGTGGCAGTATATCAAAGAACCACCATTACACCCTGGAGTGCAGAAGAGCAAACTCCAGCACACAGCACTTTGAACCTGACATAGATGGGTTACAGCAGCAAACGACCTCGAACGCACACTCAGTGGCCACTTTATTAGGTACTGAGTGTATATGTACAGTAAAGCAATGATTTGGATGAGGAAGGCGTAATTAGTAAATCTGAAGGTGACACTGAAAATGGTGGTCGAGCAGACAATGAAGTTTGTCTAGGGTTACTATCAGATATTGATCACCAGGGAAAATGAACAAAGGGAATTGGCAGATAGTATTGAATCACAAACAAGAGAAAATCTGCAAATGCTAGAAATCCAAGCGACACACACAAAATGCTGGAGGAACTCAGCAGGCCAGGCAGCATCCATGGAAAAAAGTACAGTCGAACGTTTCGGGCCAAGACCCTTTGGCAGGACGGGAGGGAAAAGAAGATGAGGAGTAGATTTAAAAAGTGAGGGGAGTGGAGAGAGAAACACAATGTGATAGTGAAACCAGGAGGGGGAGGGATGAAGTAAAGAGCTGAGAAGTTGATTGGTAAAAGAGATACGGGCTGGAGAAGGGAGAATCTGATAGGAGAGGACAGAAGGCCTTGGAAGAAAGAAAAGGGGGGAGGAGCACCAGAGGGAGACGATGGTCAAGTGAGGAAATAAGGTGAGAGAGGGAAAAGGGGCTGGGGAATGGTGAAGAAGGGGGGCATTACCAGAAGTTCATGAGGAGGATACAATAGTGTCTTTTAAGAAACTGTTAGATAGGTACATGGAGCTTAGAAAAATAGAGAGCTATGCGGTAAGGAAATTCTAGGCAGTTTCTAGAGTAGGTTACATGGTCAGCACAACATTGTGGGCCGAAGGGCCTGTAATGTGCTGTAGATTTCCATATTCTATGATATTCACATCATCAGGTTGGAGGCTACCCAGACGGAATATAAGGTGCTGCTCCTCCAACCCGCAACGGTAGAGAAGGCCACGGATTGATAATATCTAACTTGGCCAAGTTGATGCATTCTGGGAAGTTAAACCAGGTCAAGACATACACAGTGAATGGCAGGGCACTGGGAACTCTCGTTGAACAGAGATACTTAGGGGTGCGTAGATAGTTCCCTGAAAGTGGCTACTATCGGGGAACTATCTACCTACCCCTAAATAGTTAGATAGTTCTACCTATTTAGAACTTAGGGAGACAGGGTGGTGAAGAAGGCACGTGGCATGCTTATTTTCATTGGCCGTAGCTGCACGAAATGTTGGTGAGGCCTCAGAAAAGTATGGTGTGCCTTCTGGTCGCCATGCTATAGAAAGGGTGTGATGGAGCTACAGAGAGTGCTGAGAAGACTCACAGGGATGTTGCCTAGACTAGAGAGCTTGAATTATAGAGGGAAGTTGAATAGGCTGTGACTTTTGTCCCTGGACCAGTGGGTGCTGAGGGGTAACCTTAATGGGGTGCATGAAATTTTGAGGGGGATAGGGGGACAGAGGGGAGATAGTCACAGCTTTACCCTGTTGGAGTCTAAAACTAGAGGGTCATATGAGGAACGTTTGATGGCTCTGGGCCTTGAGTCACTGGAATTCAGAAGAGTGAGTAGTGAAAACCGAGCCACTGGCACTGAACGATGCCAGATGTGGAGGACTTTGCTTGCTGCCCTAACGGGCAGGAAAGAGCCAGCAGTGGTGTGCGGAAGAACATCTCTGAACGGTCAACCCATGGTTCCTTGAGACGGATGGGCCACAGCCTGGGAGACCACACCAGGCCCCACTCCTGTGGCTAATAACGCGGATGCCCTCAAGCCGTGGCAACCAGCCAGAGCACAAAATCTGAGCGAGTTGTTAATCATTGAGAATTCCAGAGCTGAAAAATAAAACAAGCTGCTGGAGGAACTCGGTGGGTCTGTGGAGGAGAGGAATGATGGACATTCCAGATCGAGTCCCTGCATCAGGACTGCTGAGGACGTGCATCGTTTCCCACTGGATACAGGAGGAGACATTGAGTGAGGAGAAATCCATTTCCAACATCTTGCAGCAATCAATTAGGAAAGCAAACAGCAGGTTGGCCTTCATTGCAACAGAATTTGAGCAAAACAGAGAACGGTACAGCACAAGAAAAGGCCCTTCAGCCCATCAGGTCTGTGTCAACCATGAAGCCTATCTAACTCATTCCATCTGCCCACATGTTGTCTATACCCCTCAGAATCCCTGCCTTTTCAAAGTTCAAAGTAAATTTATTATCAAAGTGCATATACGTCACCACATACATCCCTGACATTTATTTTCCTGTGGGCATACTTGATAAATCTTTAGAGTAGTGACTGCAACCAAACCAATGAACGACCACCCAACTAAGGCAGACAGCCAGAGTGCAGAAGAGAACAAACTGTGTAAATGCGATAAGTAGAAACAATAATATAAATAAATAAGTAATAAATATCAAGAACACGAGATGAAAGAGCCCTTGAAAGAGAATCCATTGGTTGTGGGAACATTTCAATGATGGGGTGAATGAAACTGAGTGAAGTTATCACTTTTGCTTCAAGATCCTGATGATTGAGGTGTAGTAACTGTTCCTAAACTGTTCTTGTGTCTGTCTAAATGTCTCTTAAATGTTAAGAGGCACTTAGACAAATGTTAAATGCTGTAACGTCTGCTTCCAGCACCTCCCCGGGAATGAATTCCAGTCACCTACCACTGTCCTTTCCAAAAACTTGCCCTGCGCACACAAAATGCTGGAGGCGAATCCCAAGTCAGCCGCTATCTATGGAAGTGAATAGGCGTTCGAAGTTTCGAGCCAAAATCTGTCTTCGGTACGGCGAATCTTATCTCTGGCTATCGGGTCACCCCTCAGACCCCCGGAGTTCCAGAGAAGAATAAAGATGGAGCTCCAGTAACATTGCATCAATATTGAGTTCAGATCCGGTCCCCCAACCAAAGAAAGGATACGTATTCAGTGGATCTAGTTAATTGGTACACCTTGAGACCGGTACATTTTGGCCAATGAAACGGCTGCCCTCGCTTGCCAAGTTTCACGGAAATGGTTTTCCATCAAAGCCGAAATTTCATGAGAAGAAACGTAAGATAAGGCAAGATAAAACTTTATTTATCCCGAAGGAAATTATGGTTGCCAGGTAGCTCGGTCAGAAATATATACTTTAAAATACAAAATGTAAACATTGGGGAACGAAAAAGAATACAAAATGTGCATTGCAAAGTAATAGTGCAAAATGCAGACGTGCAATGAAACCATGTGCTTATGTACTCAAGGAGGAGGGGTTGTAGAGTTTTATAGCCACAGGGAGAAAGGATCCTGTATTTAAACTACTTAAAATTACTTAAACAGCAAAGAATGCTGAATCAGGCAATATATTGACAGTATGACTTAATTAATACTGAAATACTAAATATACAATATCATTCTCTTGCCTTCTCCAATAACCATTTACACCAGGAGGAACAAACCGGAGGTCAATGAGCCAGTGGCCACTGGGGGAATTATAAGCGGAGGGGGTCAGTAACTTTAAATTCCTCACTGTTATCATTCAGAGGACTTGTCCTGGGAGCCGCACGCAAGTGCAATTATGAAGGAAGCACAACAGTGCCTCTATTTTTCTGAGGCATTGCTCCTTGAAGATGTCTTGGATACTGTGGAAGCTAGTGTCCATGATGGAGCAGGCTTATCTGTGGCAATGAATTCAACAGAATCACCATCCTCCGGCTAAAGAAATTCCTCCGTATGTATTCTAAAGGGGCAGCGCCCTTTTATTCTGAGGCTGTGCTCCCTGGTCCGAGACTCCCCACTACAGGGAACATCCTCTCCATGTCCACTCTATACCGGCCTTTCAACATTCAATAGGTTTCTCTGAGATTCCACCTCGTTCTTCTTCCTTTTCTTTTTCAATCTTCTTATTAGTTTCATAAAATATAAACATAACATAGCAATAATACAACATTGTTGGGAATACATTGTTATACTGAAGATGAGTAATTATAAAACCAAATAGTATTGATTGACAAAACTCCCAATCATGTAGGATACCAATGAATAATACAGGACAAAAAGAAAATATCTCGAGAAAAATCATGAAAAAAGAAAAAAAAACAAAACAATCTCCCCCCAAAAAACAAACTAATCTAAACAGAATTAATCAACTAAACTAAAAAGACCTGGGCAATTTTAACAACGTAAAAATGGAAGAAAAGAAAACCTTCGTGTCGACGACTCCGTCCCTCTCAACCAACACTACGGAGAGGTAAAATAAGTTTGGAAATGTCAGATTACATCATATGAAAATGCTGAATAAATGGTCTCCAAGTTTTTTCAAATTTAGTGGAAGGGTCATAAACCACACTTCTAATTTTTTCTAAATTTAAACACAACATAGTTTGTGAAAACCAGTGAAATACAGTAGGAGGGTTAATCTCTTTCCAATTCAGCAAAATGGATCTTCTAGCCATTAAAGTAAGAAATGCAATCATCCGACAAGCTGAAGAGGTTAAATTCATTCTTCTAAACTCCAGCGAGTGCAGGCCCAGAGCCACCAAACGTTTCTCGTACGTTGACCCCCTTCATTCCTGGGATCCTTTTTATTCTTGATTGTGTTGAGTGCAGCCGCCACAGGATAGGCGCAGAGAGTCTGCAAACACTGGCGTCAAAGAGGGAGTCATAATCTCCTCTGGACCCTCTCCAACGTCAGCACACCCCCTTCTCAGATAGCGGGCCAAAACTGCTGACAATGTTCCAAGTGTGGCCTGACCAATGCCTTATAAAGCCTCAGCATTACATGCTTGCTTTTATGTGGTCTAGTCCTGCCCAGTGTCTTTGTCAGCTTGTACGGTGATTTTTGTTATTACATGACACTCAGATAGTGTATGAACTCTGCCATGAATAGTCCCATGCCAGGCTGGGAAAGGAGGAGGGCTGGGCATGGAACTAGCAACCTCGTCTCGTAAAAACTCAGTGCTACAGAAACTCCTCATCCCTGGAAGAGGAAGGAGAGCACAGCCAAGAAGGGCCAAAAGGCCTGTTTCTGTGCTGTAGTTTTTCTATGGTTTCTATGGTAAGAAGGGCCACACCTGGGATAGATATCTTGAAAACCTGGGCCGGAACAGAGAACTCTGAACCAGAAACAATCTGAACCAGCTTTCATATCACCGGTGTGTGTTGTGAAATTTGTTAACTTTGCCGCAGCAGTTCAATGCAATACATGATAATAGAGAGAAAATTACAGTAAGTATATATATGTCTATCAAATAGTTAAATTAACTAAATAGTGCAAAAACAAATGAAAAAGTAGTGAGATAGTGTTCATGGGTTCAATGTCCATTCAGAAATCGGCTGGCAGAGGGGAAGAAGCTCTTCTTGAGTCGTTGAGTGTGTGTTTTCCGGCTCCTGTACCTCCTCCCTGATGGTAACAATGGGAAGAGGGCATGTCCTGGGTGATGGGGGTTCTTACTGATGGATGCCACCTTTCTGAGGCATCGCTCCTTGAAGATGTCCTGGATACTACGGAGGCTGGTGCCCATGATGGATCTGACTGAGTTTACAACTCTCTGAAGCTCACCTCAGTCCTGTGCAGTGGCCCCCCCCACCCCACCCCCCGCCTCCATACCAGGCAGTGATGCTGCCGGTCAGAATGCCTTCCACTGGAGAAATTTTTGAGTGGCTTGCTGCTGCCTGCGGCCGATGCCCCGTAGGGGTAATGGACTTCCAAGTAAAGCCAGAGGCTGTTTGATATTGAAAGAAGGAAAGCAATAATGAATCGGTTTCAATTTGTTTGGCATTGAAAACTATCATCCACTCAAAACTAATCAATAAGCTTCAAGACCTTGGCCTCAATGCCTTCTTGTGCAACTGGATCCTCGATTTCTCACCTGTAGACTCCAGTCAGTTCAGATTGGTAACAACATCTTCTCCACAGTGTCCATCAGCACAGGTGCACTGCAGGGCTGCGTGCTTAGCCCTCTGCTCGACTCACTTTACACCAATGACTACGAAGCTAGGCACAGCTCCAATGCTATACTGAAGTTTGCTGACAACACCATTGTTGTGGGCTGAATCAAAGGTGGTGATGAATCAGTATGTAGGAGGGAGATTGAAAATCTGGCTGAGTGGTGTCACCACAACGTCCTCTTACTCAGTGTCAGTAAGACTAAAGAGCTGGTTATTGACTTCAGAAGGAGGAAGTGGGAGGACCATGGGCCAGTCCATGGGGGATCAGAGGTGGACAGTGTCAGCAACTTTAAATTCCTCGGTTTTATCATTTCAAAGGACCTGTCCTAGTCCTGTACATAGGTGCTATTACAAAGACAGCACAGTAGCACCTCTACTTCCTTAGGAGTTTGCGAAGATTTGGCATGGCATCTAAAACTCTGACAAACTTCAATGGATGTGTGGTGGAGAGTGCATTAATTCACTGCATCACAGCCTGTATGGAAACATCAATGGCCTTGAATGAAAATTCCTACAAAAAGTAGTGGATACGGCCCAGTCCAGCATGGGTAAAGCCTTCCCCACCATCGAGCACATCTACACGGAACGTTGTTGCAAGAAAACAGCATCCATCATCAGGGACCCCCTCCACCCAGGGCATGCTCTATTCTCACTGCTGCCATCTGGAGGAAGATGCCGGAACCTCCGGACTCACACCACCTGGTTCAGGAACAGTTGTTACCCCTCAGCCATCAGGCTCTAGAACCGAAGGTCTAACTTCACTCTATTTCACTCACCCGATCACTGAACTGTTCCTGTGGACTCATTTTCAAGGACTCTTCATCTCATATTAACCATATAACCATATAACAATTACAGCACGGAAACAGGCCATCTCAGCCCTTCTAGTCCGTGCCGAACTCTTACTCTCACCTAGTCCCACTGACCTGCACTCAGCCCATAACTCTCCATTCCTTTCCTGTCCATATATCTATCCAATTTAACTTTAAATGACAACATCGAACCTGCCTCAACCACTTCTGCTGGAAGCTCGTTCCACACAGCCACCACTCTCTGAGTAAAGAAGTTCCCCCTCATGTTACCCCTAAACTTTTGCCCTTTAACTTTCAACTATATTTATCCAGAGTAACCCCTAAATCCCAAAGACAATCACTCTAAACATTGCCTTGTGAAGAAATGGAAGGAATTGGTACATTGTCTCACTGTTGCTTGAGTTCTCTCTCCCAGGGAGTCTCTCCATCTGCTGCAGGTATCTTCTTTCCCCTTCAGATGTCTCCACCTATCCTTTGTGCGTGTCTTTCTTCTCTTCAGAGTTTTGATGTTGAAGATTTGCTTCAGGGAAGTCAGTCAAGTCTGGGATGCAGTCCTGCCAAGGACCAGGATGCTGAATCTCAGTAAGAGACCCTTTGTCCCATCATGATGCTGCTACAAAGAATGCTCCACAGATCCTCGAGCTCATTTTCTTTCCTGCCCCCTTTCGTCCTTTCTCCAGCTCATCCTCTCTCAGGGCCTCCGGCCCCTCAAAAGAATGTGTTCTCTTCCACATCCATTTCACTGTCTTCCAATACAGAAGATACAGCTTGGGAAAAGTATTTGACATACGATGAAGGAAGAATTCTGGAGTCCAAGACAAGACCTTTCAGCCCATTGTGGTGCTGCTTGGTTGTAGGTTTGTGCCTCTCCATTGGGAAAGCTGGTGAGCAGGGCAATCCAAGGACCAGATTTGTCACTTGGGGACCCAGCAAATCTCAACATCACCATCCATGAATGAGCCCAAAATGAGGCATTTTAACACATCATGTCTACAGCAGCCTCCAGGTTATCAAAACATCCTCCAGCCATGCTGTTGTCCAGGTGACCAGAGTTTAAATCCGGTGTGATGTGTATATTCTCGATATTTTTTACTTATTTATATATTATTATTTTTATTTCTTTTTCTTTCTTTGCACAGATTGGTGTCTTTTGCACACTGGTTGCTTGTCCGTCCTGTTGGGTGAGGTGTTTCATTGTTCTGTTGCGTTTCTTGGATTCACTGAGTATGGGCAAGAAAATAAATCTCAGGGTTGTATATAGTAGCATATATGTACTTTGAAAATAAATTTACTTTGATCTTTGAAGTAAACAGCAGCAGCCATTCCTAATCTGGTGGGAGTTGTCTATCGGCCACCAAGTAATAACATTACAGTGGCAGAGGCAATGAACAGAGAAATATCTGAGGCATGTAAGAACGGAACAGCAGTTATCATGGGGGATTTTAACTTGCACATAGACTGGGTGAATCAAGTTGGTCGAGGCAGTCTTGAGGAGGACTTCATTGAATGCATCTGTGATGGCTTTCTTGAACAACATGTTACTGACCCTACAAGGGAACATGCCATCTTAGATCTGGTTCTGTGCAAATAGTCAGGTAAAATTAGCGATCTTGTAGTTAGGGATCCTCTTGGAAAGAGTGATCACAGTATGACTGAGTTTCCCATACAAATGGAGGGTGCAATAGTTTGATCTAAAACCAGTGTATTATGCCTAAACAATGGAGACTACAATGGGATGAAGGATAATTTGACTGGGAACACAGGCTATACGGTGGGACGATTGAGGAACAGTGGAAGACTTTCAAAGAGATTTGTCACGGTGCTCAACAAAAGTATATTCCTGTTAAAAGCAAGGACAGTAAGGGTGGGAAGAGCCAGCCTTGGATAACTGAGGAAATGAAAGATCATGCATATAAAGTCGGCAAGAGCAGTGGGAAACTGGAAGATTAGGAAAACTTTAAAAAGCAACAAAGAACCACTAAATGACCAATAAAGAAAGGGAAGCCAGATTATGAAAATAAACTAGCCCAAAATATAAAAATGGATAATAAAAGTTATTATAATTATATAAAGCGGAAAAGGAGTGGCTGAAGTGAATGTAGGTCCCTTGGAGGATGAAAAAAGGGGGAATTGATATTGGGTGATAAGGAAATGACAGAGGCTTTGAGTGACTATTTTGTGTCTGTCTTCACGGTGGAGGACACGTCTAACATGCCAGACAGAGATGTTATAGATGCAATAGGAGGTGATTATCTCGATACAATGGCTATCACTAAAGAGGTAGCGCTGAGCAAACTTGTGGGCCTGAAGATACATAAGTCCCCTGGTCCTGATGGAATGCATCCCAGGGTACTGAAAGAAATGGCGGAAGTTATAGTAGAGGCTTTGGTGAACATTTACCAAAATTCTCTGGACTCTGGGCAGGTCCTGGCAGATTGGAAGACAGCTAATGTCACGGCACTGTTCAAAAAAGAATATAGGCAAAAGGCAGGTAACTATAGGCCAGTTAGTTTAACATCTATAGTTGGGAAAATGCTTGAAGCTATCACTAAAGAAGAAATAGCGAAGCATCTGGAAAGAAATGGATCCATCAGGCAGACACAGCACGGATTCAGCAAAGGCAGGTCCTGTTTGACAAACTCACTAGAGTACTTTCAGGATATAACGAGCGCAGTGGATAGAGAGGAACAGATGGATGTTATTTACTTGAATTTCCAGAAGGTGTTCAATAAGGTGCCACATAAAAGACTTATCCATAAGATAAGGATGCACAAAGTTGAGGGTGATGTATTAGCATGGATAGAGAATTGGTTAACTAAAAGAAAGCAGAGAGTTGGGATACATGGGTGTTTCTCTGGTTGGCAATCAGTGGTGAGTGGTGTGCCACAGGGGTTGGGCCTGCAACTGTTCACAATATACATTAACGATCTGCAAGAGGGGACTGAGTGTAGTGTATCTAAGTTTGCTGATGATACTAAATTGAGTGGAAAAGCAGAAGATACAGCGAGCCTGCAAAGAGATATAGACAGGTTAAGTGAGTGGGCAAATGTCTGGCAGGTAGAGTACAATGTTGGTAAATGCAGGGTCATCCACTTTGGAAGGAAAAATGGAAGATCAGATTATTATTTAAATGGTAAAAATTTGCAGCATGCTTCTGTGCAGAAGGACTTGGGAATGCTTGTGCATGAATCACAGAAGGTTGGTTTGCAGGTGCAGCAGGCTCTCAAGGCGGCAAATGGGATGTTGGCCTTCATTGCTAGAGGGATTGAATTTAAGAGCAGGGAGGTTATGCTGCAACTGTACAGGGTACTGGTGAGCATGCAGTTCTGTCTCTTTACTTGAGGAAGGATATACCGGCTTTGGAGGAAGTGCAGAGGAGGTTCACCAGGTTGATTCCAGAGATGAGGGGGTTAGACTATGAGGGGAGATTGAGTGTCCTGGGACTGTACTCGCTGGAATTCAGAAGAATGAGAGGAGATCTTATAGAAACATATGGAATTATGAAAGGGATGGATAAGGTACAGGCAGGAAAGTTGTTTCCACTGGTAGGTGAGACTAGAACTAGGGGACATAGCCTTAAGATTCGTGGGAGTAGATTTAGGATGGAGATGAGGAGAGACAGCTTTTCCCAGAGAGTGGTTAATCTGTGGAATTCTCTGCCCAATGAAGCAGTGGAGGCTACCTCAGTAAATCTATTTAAGACAAGGTTGGATAGGGTTTTGCATAGTAGGGGATTAAGGGTTATGGGGAAAAGGCAGGTAGGTGGAGATGAGTCCATGGCCAGATCAGCCATGATCTTATTGAATGTTGGAGCAGGCTCGACGGGCCAGATGGCCGACTCCTGCTCCTATTTCTTGTGTTCTCATGTAATCTGAAATGTACCTGTTCTTTAACCAACACACACAAAAAATGCTGGTGAATGCAGCAGGTCAGGCAGCATCTATAGGAAGAGGTACAGGCGACGTTTCGGGCCAGGACCCTTCGTCAGGACTAACTGAAGGAAGTGATAGTAAGAGATTTGAAAGTGGGAGGGGGAGGGGGAGATCCGAAATGATAGGAGAAGACAGGAGGGGAGGGGTGGATCTAAGAGCTGGAAAGTTGATTGGCAAAGGGGATATCAGGCTGGAGAAGGGAGAGGATCATGGGATGGGAAGCCTAGGGAGAAAGAGAAGGGGAGAGGGGAGCCCAGAGGGTGAAGAGCAGGCAAGGAGTTATAGTGAGTGGGACAGAGGGAGAAAAAAGAGAGAAAAAAGGGGAAAAAGAATATATAAAAGATATATTAGATAAATAAATAAGGGATGGGGTATGAAGGGGAGGAGGGGCATTAACGAAAGTTAGAGAAGTCAATATTCATGCCATCGGGTTGGAGGCTACCCTCTGTACCCATTGCAGTGACACTTGCCCCTCTCTACAACACCTTGACAGTTTCTAACACCAATGCACCATGGACTACATAGATACAGCACAGGAACAGGCCATTCGGCCCACACTGTTGTGCTGACCCGGCTAAAAAGCAAATCAGAAACACCCAAACACTAATCCCTCCTACCTACACCATGTCCATGTCCTTCCATTTTCCTTACGTCCATGAGCCTGTCCGAATGTCTCTTAAAAGCCTCTGATTTATCTGCCTCTACCACCATACCAGGCAGCGCATTCCAGGCAACACACATCAAAGTTGCTGGTGAACGCAGCAGGCCAGGCAGCATCTCCAGGAAGAGGTACAGTCGACGTTTCCGACCGAGACCCTTCGTCAGGACTGTGTGTTGCTTGAATTTCCAGCATCTGCAGAATTCCTGGTGTTAGCACATTCCGGGCACCCACCACTCCGGGTTAAAGAGCTTACCCCTCACATCCCCTTTGAACTCACGCCCTCTCACCTTCAGTGCATGCCCCTCCCCCCTGTAATTGGACATTTCACCCTGGGAAACAGGTATTCTCTGTCCACTCTCTACGCCTCTTATAATATTCTAAACCTCTATCAGATCTCCCCTCAGCCTCCGGCGCTCCAGAGAAAACAACCCAAGTTTATCCAGCCTCTCGTGATGTCAAATGCCCTCTAAACCAGGCAGCATCCAGTTAAACCTCTCCTGCACCCTCTCCCAGTACGGCCTGTGTTCCATAGCATCTTGATTACTCACAGGCTGGAAAGCTCCGACTTTGTCATTTTGAACAAACTTTTATTGTAGGCGGAATAAAACTGGAGCAAAGGCGGCTGAACCAGTCCCTCAACTGGGTCAATCAGCAGTGCTGAGAGATAATCCAAGTGTGGAGATAATGTTTTCCAGATCCTCAGGAGGGGATAAACTGAAGCGAAGTTGCCGTTCTGACGTCAGTGGAGGCTGCAGTGTGTTAACCCGTCCTTCCCTCCCGTTTCCTCCTCTCAGCACGCCCTCTCACACTTCAAGGCATGTGCTAGACTGACTGCCTGTCGTTAGAATTCTTCACGATACTCCAGCTGTGTTCTGTCCGCTCAGGATCTGCTGCTGACTGCAGGACACTGTGCTGATACCGCCTTGCCTTCTCCTTCCCTCTTCATCACATTTTGTTCAAGAAACAATCTGAATGGGCAGCTGATTCTGGTAAGGACGCTCCAATTACGCTTAGTAGAATAAAGGAAAGTTTTACTGATAATTCGCTGTGTTGCTGGAGAAAACCAGTTTCCAGATAAATGCTTTACATTTTTTTCTCATTTCAAAACCACCCTTTTTTTGCGCGTCGGGGCACAAATTTAGCCTTAAATTTCTGTACAACGGATTATCTGCTGGATTATCGTTGCTAAAGCTGCCGGTATTTTGGATTATGAACCTCAGCTATGGGAAGCAAAATTATAATCGATCAAATCTCTTGAATGATGCTCTTTAGCAAATTAGAAAGGAACTTTCCATAATCAGCTGCAGTGTTGGGACAGGTTTTGTTCGAGCTGGTCTCTCTTAGTTACACTTTTTTCCGTATTTCAGCTGTATTTCCAGCCCACAAACCACCAGAAAAGTAACCTGATGGCAGAAGTGAGTGAATTATCCAGACCTTGGACCTTGGTGAAGAGCAGCATCAATATTATCTTTCCTTCAGTAGTATGATATTGAAACAAATCGAAAGGTCAAATGACTAGAAAGGAAAAAATTAGGAAAAGAAATAAGAAGAACTAAATTATGAAAATTGCAGAGCACTGCATGTGTGTTAGAGTAATGTTTTCACGTCGAACTGGAAGTTGATTCCATTGACTTGTTTAGTTCTTGAAAAAGAGGGCACGTTTGTGCTCCGTAAGTCTTTTAAATGCCTGAATAATTTTCTGACTGTGGGAATGAGATGCCTCTGTTTAAACTGTTCTCTTGAAACAGTGAAAATTGAATTGAATTGAGAAACGTAAATCTCATTATCAAATGTTTCTTGTATTGCTAAATAGCAGCCCTATTATCTTATAGTAAATTTAATCGAGTAGGTATGTAAAATTTATTGTCAAAGTACGTATATGTTACCATATACTACCTGAGAATCATTTTCATGCTGGCATTTACAGGGAATAAAGCACAACAGAATTTATGAAAAAACTACGTGTAGGCAAAGACCGACAAACATCCGAAGTTGTTAAGATGAATTTTACTGAAACTGTCGGGGATGCTGAGGATACGTAGCAGACACTTTGATGCTAAGATCTCAGTACCAGACATTTTGATGATTTCCCTTGCTGCAGTTACTGCATTACGGTCTATGGCTGCTTTGCCATTGAATTCCGAGCCACCAGCTATCATGGCATGTCAGACATCCCACTTCTCCCGGAAGGTCCGGGAGTCTCCCGCAAATTGATGGTGCTACCTCCCTGAAGTGAGTTTTTGCAGGGTGGGGATGTCTGGCATGTAAAACAGCCTCAGAATGGAGGGGCGTCCTTTTAGAATGGAGGTGAGGAGGAAATTCCTTCGGCCAGACAGTGGTGAATCCATGGAATTCTTTGCCACAGGCGGCTGTGAGCCCAGTCACAGGGTATATTTAAGGCAGAGGTCGATAGATTGTTAATTGGTCAGGGGGGAGAAGGCAGGAGATTGGGGCTGAGAGAGAAATGTTGAATCAGCCATGATGAAATAGTGGAGCAGACTCGATGGGCCAAATGGCCGAATCTTGCTCCTATATCTTGTGGTTTTATGGTCTTATAGTAAAACTGCTGTCCAACCCTGCTGGCATGACTGCCAGACATACCGATACAGGCAGGTTGAAGGTGTTTCTTTGTTTTTGCCTGGGTCTTTCAGAGGCATTAACTTTGGCAACACACACAGTACGCCGGAGGAGCTCAGCAGGTCAGGCAGCGTCCTCGAAAGGTCTCAGCCCGAAATCTCGACTGTTTGCTCTTTTGCACAGACGCTGCCTGAGCTGCTGAGTTCCTCCAGCCTTGTGAGTGTGCGCGTGTGAGAGCGTGTGTGTGAGAGTGTGAGTGAGTGTGTGTGAGTGAGTGTGTGTGTGTGAGTGTGTGTAAGAGTGTGAGTGAGTGTGTGTGAGTGAGTGTGTGTGTGAGTGTGTGTAAGAGTGTGTGAGAGTATGTGTGTGAGTGTGTGTGTGTGAGAGAGAGGGAGTATATGTGTGTGTGTGTATGTGTGCGAGTGTGTGAGAGAGAGGGTATATGTGTGAGAGTGTGTGTGTTAATGTGTGTGTGAGAGTGAGAGGGAGTATATGTGTTTGTGTGTGCGCACGCGCATGCCTGAAGACGTTCAGGTGTTTGTGATCAACTTTGACAAGACTGGCTGATTATACTTTCCAACTCAATGTGACAGAGTTAACTAAGGCAGCATTTGATTAAAAGCATCGGGGCCAGATACAGGAGCCATTACTACCCTCGGGGTGGGGGGGGGGAGGTACAGGAGCCTGAGGACACACGCTCTACCCCAGGGGTTCCTAACCTGGGGTCCACAGACCTCTTGGTTAATAGTTGTGGTCCATGGCATAAAGAGGTTGGAAAACCCTGCTCTACATTTTAGGAACATCTTTCTTTTCCCCCTCTGCCATCAGATTTCTGAACGGTCCATGAACCCATGATCATCACCCCACTATCCCTCTGCCATCAGATTTCTGAACGGTCTGTGAACACTACCTGACTATTTCGCTCTCCTTTTGCACTACTGATCAATTTTTAAAAAATATTTATTTTAATAACTTATGGTATCTTTTATGCACTGCACAGTACTGCTGGCACAAAACAATACATTCCATGACAATTAACCTGATTGTCATTCTGATTCTGAAAGGAACAGATTGCACAGATATAGCACCTCTTTCAGATTGTCAGAGTTTCCTAATGTGTTTCCGAACAGTGAGGTCATTTCCGAGAGGGGTTACAAGGCACAAAATCAGCAGGAGAGTTCTCCCTGGTCCCTGCCAACACGCATTCGAACTGCCTGCATCACCATCTGGTACGAAGATGCCACTGCACTGGATTGAAAGGAAGGTGCCGAGAGTTGTGAGCTCTGCCAGCTCCATCCTGGGCACGAACCTCGCTGGCATCCAGAACATCTCCAAATGGTAATGCCTCAAAAAGGCAGCCTCCATCCTTAAGGACCTCATGACAATGTACCCACAAACTCTACCCCACTGTATTACCTCTCTTCCTGCACCTCTTATTTACTTTAAATTTTCTTTTTTATATGTACTTCTTATTGTAATTTATATTTTTTATTACTCTATATAGTACTGTGGAAAAGTCTTAGGCACTCTAGCTATATAAATGTGCCTGGTACTGTATTTGTCAAGGGGGAGCGGAGAGCGAGTTTGTAGATCTGGCGAGAGTAAAGGATGTTGGGAATGGTGAGGGTGAAGCGCCGTGGGAGGGGTGCGGGACAGGTGGCAGAGAAGGAGTGCCAGGGTTGGGTGCAGACACACCCAGACCTGAGACACCAGGCAGGGTCATTTGATTCCAAACAATCAGTTTATTGATCATTACAGAATGTCTCTCTGGTGCTTCCCTCTCCCTTCCCCTTTTCCCAACCACGATTCCCCTCTCCCTGTCCCCTTCCCACTCTCAGTCCACAATAGAGACCCAGATCAGAATCAGGTTTATCATCACTCACATCTGTCATGAAATTTGCTTGTTGTTTTTGTGGCCGCAGTACAGTGCAATACATAAAATTGCTACAGTGCTGAGCAAAAACCTTAGGCTCTCCAGCTATATGCATGTGCCTGAGACTTTGACAATACTGTGTTGCAGTGAACTGCAGCTGCAGAATAACAAGTTCCACGGCAATATGCCAGTGAAATTAAACCCGATTCTGATTGTTGGTTTCCTCCCACAGTCCAAAGACATACCAGTCAAGTACATATATTATCAAAGAATGCATAAATTATACAACCTTTATACAATTATACAATGCTCGCTCATTTGCTGTTAGTAGGTTAACTGGTCATTGTAAATTGTCCCGTGATTAGGCTAGGGTTAAATTGGGGGTTTGTTGGGCAGCGCAGCTCAAAGGGCTGGAAGGGCCAATTCCACACTGTATCTCAATAAATTAATGAGTCCTGCCAAAGGGTTTGGCCTGACCATGGACTGTACGCTTTTGCTTAGATGTTGCCTGAGTTCCTCCAGTATTGTGTGTGAGTGTGTGAGTGTGTGTGTGTGTGTGTGTGTGTGTGTGTGTGTGTGAGTGTGTGTGTGTCTGTGTGTGTGAGTGTGTGTGTGTGTGTGTGAGAGTGTGTGTGTGTGAGTGTGTGCGTGTGTGTCTGTGTGTGTGAGTGTGTGAGTGTGTGTGTTTGTTTGTGTGTGTGTGTTTTTGCTTAAATAGATAAATAAATAAATGCCATTGAGAAGAGGATGATATGGTAATTTTCTTCGCAGTTATTTGTGGAATGTTACCGTCTATCAATGGCTTTCTCTACCATTCCTGCATTGGAATGGTGTCCACACCTCACAGGCTGATGTACTGTTGCCTTCTTAAACATTCAATGCCTATAAAGTCAACGTGATTCTAAGCGAGATGTTGCTTAAAATCCAGTTGTCAAATTACATGAATTAGGAATGTTTGGTATTAGGGCGGCTCGGTAGTGTAGCAGTTAGCACAGCGCTTTACAGTACAGGTGACCTGGGTTCAATTCCCACCACTGCCTGTAAGGAGTTTGTACGTTCTCCCTGTGACCGCGTGGGTTTCCTCCGGGTGCTCTGGTTTCCTCCCACAGTCCACCGGTTGGTATGTTAATTGGCTGTTGTAACTCGTCCTGTGATAAGGCAAGGATTAAATCAATGGATTGCTCGGTGGTGTGATGTGAAGGGCTGGAAAGGCCTGTCCTGCACGATATCTCAAAAATAAATAAACTAACAACTAAATAAATATTCAGCAGGGGCTCCACTTTCCTCTCAGCTTTTAGCTGAGTGGGTGCCGCAGTGCTGTAGCGGGTTAGTGCGATGCTATTACAGCTCGGGGCATTACGAAGTTCAGAGTTCAATTCCGGCGCCATTACGTGAGGTGTCTCCGTACGTTCTCCCCGTGACCGCGTAGGATTTTCCGCCGGGTGCTCTGGTTTCCTCCCACAGTCCAAAGATGTACCAAGTCATTGCAAATTGTCACGTGATTAGGCTAGGGATAAACCAGGGTTGCCGGGGGTTGCCGGGGTGGGGTACCTCAAAAGGCTGGTACGGCCTACTCAGAGCTGTACCACTAAATAAAACAAATGAATCAATAATCCAGTTGGAAGATCCCATAGCAGAGCCTCAGGGATTGTTGGTCTGCCTTCTTTATTTACTGCCTGCTACGTAGTGAAGGTCCTCCATCGCTGGCTTCCTTCATCACGTCAGTAGCTTCCTCTCAGTTTTCGGTACTGTCAGCCATGCACGTGCCGGGTGGAGACTCAGGAATATCATGCACACAGATGTAGAAGGATTCTTCATTGCTATTTCCGTAACAGTTTTGTTTGACCAGTCTGGTTGTTAGCCTTGAGCTGAACCCCCGAACCAGGAGAACCAGTGGACCTCTCTTAGTCTGGCCTCTACCCTTTGATCTGTTTGGCAAGAGCCAAAGCATAAAGCCATGGCTCCCGCCAACATCGCTCTCCGGGTCACTGAGGCAGGCGAGCCTCCAAGCCCAACGACAAGGTTGCGGTCCTCTTGGAGGGTTCCTATGTTCAGGTGTGACCATAAGTCGGGCATTCCCAACTCGGTGTTGGCCTCTGCTATCTGCTTGCCTGCTGTTCTATTTTTCAGTCAGACGCTGGGTTGCAGCCTCGGCTCTCTCATCAAATGCTAAGTTGTCTGCGTGAATTTGATCAACAAAATATGGAGTGAATTATCTCCTTGGCTTTAGTTGTTGTGACCAAGTTGAAGGAATGTGCTCAGTTTGGGAACCCTGCCTGCAGAGTCTCAAGTTGATGACCTTCTAACAGATGTTTGGACTGGGACCACGATTTCAAAAAGATATTCCCTACTGGTTTTCTTCATTTGGGAATAATGAGTACAGACGTTCCTGATGGACTTTTCCTCTTCTGTCCCAGTCCGGACTCATTGACCCACAGGACACACCAATGTGAGTAATTTTCCTCAGAAATGGCATTATGAGCTGATTTGTTTGGAGAGAATTCATGTTGCATAATAATTGCAGCTTTTTTCAGAGCTCATAAACAAGAGAAAGTCTGCAGATGCTGGAAATCCAAAGCAACACACACAAAATGCTGGAGGAACTCAGCAGGCCAAGCAGCATCTATGGAAATGAATAAACAGTCAACGTTTCAGGCCGAGATCCTTCTTCAGGACTGGGAAGGAAGGGGAGAAGATGCCAGAATAAAAAGGTGGGGGGTGGGAGGGCAAGGAGGCTAGCTGGAAGGTGACAGGTGAAGCCAGGTGGGCAGGCAAGATAAAGTACTGGAGAGGAAGGAATCTGATAGGAGAGGAGAGTGGACAATAGGGGAAAGAGGAGGAGGAGGGGATTCAGGGAGAATTGATAGGCAGGTGAGGAGAGTTAAAACATAGTGTAGGGAGACTCAAATTAGAAGTTCATCATGTCTAAACTATAACCTACTTAGGCAGAATTGATAACTTGGTTTCATGGTTGAAAAACAAGGCCTCCAGTGGAAGAGTGGTTGAACAAGGAAAGATTTAAATCATGCTCTAATTGGATTTGGATCCAATTCCTGCGTGTGGAGACACTTAAAGAGGGGTCTGCTTCACACCCATCCTAGGTTCGTCCTGTACCTTCAATGTCATAGATATTCCTCACCATGGATCTGGGCCAAACACATGCAGATAGGTCGAGCTCAGGGAGGCATCTTGGTCACGTGACCCATGGCCACACGAAGCCGAAAAGCCTGTCTCCATGTTGTATGTCTCGATAATTTCCTGGGAACAATATTAAGCAACATTTGCGACTGAGATACTAAAGAAGATAACAAAATGGATAGCTAAATAATTGGCAAAAGAGAGAGATTTAAAGCAGCATCTTAAATGGAGGAAAGAGGTGCCAAATGAAGATTAGGGACCGCATTAGAGCTCAGAGCCTTGACACCTACAGCGGTCAGTTTGTTTGTTTTGTACCGTGTTGTATGACGTGGGCGATCAGTCTTTCCATGACGATGATTGTTCTTGGCAAATTTTTTTACAGAAGTGCTTTGCCATCGCCTTCTTCTGGGCAGTGTCTTTACAAGATGGGTGACCCCAGCCATTATCAATACCCTTCAGAGATTGTCTGCCTGGCGTCAGCGATTGCATTACCAGAACTTGTGATATACAACCACCCACCACCTGTTCCCATGGCTTCTCGTGACCTTGATCTGGGAGTGGGTGTGGGGGGCTGTTAAGCAGGTGCTACACCTTGCCAAGGGTAGCCTGCAGGCCAGTGGAGGAACAGGGTGCCTTTACACCTCCTTTGGTGGAGACGTACCTCCACCCTAAAGTTTAGTTGAAGGGAATCTCTGCTTCTGGTTGTGATTGCCGGACAGGCAGCCTGACAACCTGGAGACATTGAGATGGAGCTGGGTGCCACCAGAAAACATGTAGAACCACTCCATCTTTGGATGAAATTGCAGACCGATATTGACTTAATGAGAAGGAGGTGACTTCTGGAGATAATCAAAGTTCAAAGTAAATTTAATTATCAGAGTACATACCGTGCATGTCGTCATATATGTACAACCCTGAGATTCATTTTCCTGCGGGCATACTCAGCAAATCTAGGGAACAGTAACTGTAAACAGGATAAAATGAAAAATCAACCAGAGTGCAGAAGGCAACAAACTGTGCAAATGCAAATATAAATAAATAACAATAAATAATGAGAACATGAGATGAAGAGTCCTTAAAGTGTGATCACTGGTTGTGGGAACATCTCAATGGATGGGCAAATGAGTGTAGTTATCCCCTTTTGTTCAAGAGTCTGATGGTTGAGGGGTAGTAACTGTTCTTGAACCTGATGTTGCAAGTCCTAAGGCTCTTGTATCTTCTACCTGATAGCAGCAGTGAGAAGAGAGCATGGCCTGGGTGGTGAGGTCCCTGATGATGGATGCTGTTTTCCTATGACGGCGTTTTGAGTTGATGTGCTCAGTGCTGGGGAGGATGGACTGGGTTGTAGACACTAATTTTTATAGAATTTTCTGTTCAAAGGCATTGGTGTTTCCATACCAGACATTCTACCTCTCCCAGAAGTTCCGGGAGTCTCCAGCATATTAATAGTGGCTCCCTGATGCCCACAAATTATATAAAATGTCCCAGAAAACAATTTTTTTGAGAGAGGAAGCGAGCGAGAGCACGCCATGGGAGAGTGTTCCAAAAAGAGAAAATATAAAACGTATGTCACCCCAGACTACACTAAAGTGTACCCCTGCTTAATAGGGGTCAAAAATAATGACAGTGTTGCTCGCTGCACTGTTTGCAACAGTGACTTTTCTATTGCCCATGGTGGGTTAAGACTGTAAAAGACGTGTTGAGGTGAGTTTAACAGGTGTCATTCGTTCATTAGCATAGCTAACGTTATTTAAACTAGCTTCAGGAGCTACTCTATTACAGACATCCCACCTCTCCCGGAAGTTCCGGGAGTCTCCCGCAAATTAAAGGTGCTACCTCCACGAAATGAGGTTTTGCAGGGTGGGATGTCTGCCAATCCAAGGCTATGATGCAGTCCAGTCAATACACATTCCACCACACATCTATAGAAGTTTGTCAAAGTTTTAGATGTCATGCCGAATCTTCGCAAACTTCTAAGGAAGTAGAAGTGTGGCTGTGCTTTCTTCTCAATCGCACTTGCGTGCTGGGTCCAGGACAGATGACAGTGCCATTGTAGGAAGCAAAGGCATGGCCGACAACATGAAGAGATTAGTGAAGTTTGGATAAGTCCATGAATGAGAGAGGGATATGGAGAGATACGTTCCAGCTGCAGGCAGATGTGACCATATGGATTTGAGTAAACCAGCCACGGGCCTAGTTTCCCTACTCTAGATCTCTCTGGCTATGCTCTAGATATATCACAGCTGATCCAGCTGAGGGTTTCGGTTGACAGAGGAAACCAGATGCCTTTGGATGAATGAAAGATGCAGGCACGTTGAGAATGATGACAAGAGAGGGCTAACATCTACCGCTATTCTCTTATCTGTGGGAGGTTGCTCCAGTCCCTTCCCCCGTTTGAAGGTACAGAAATGTAAAATTGTGCATTTTATTGCTGCTTGAAACGTTCCTAAATGGTGACTGTAAACCTGCAGCTGTCCAACCCTGTGTGGTGCGCTGAAATAAAACAGAACTTGGGTCAAATGTTAATGTAAACAACAGGAATTCTGCAGATGCTGGAAATTCAAGCAACACACATCAAACTGTAAAAGGTTTTATAGATATGTAAAAAGGAAAAGACTGGTAAAGACAAATGTAGGTCCCCTACAGACAGAAACAGGTGAATTGATTATGGGGAGCAAGGACATGGCAGACCAATTGAATAATTACTTTGGTTCTGTCTTCACTAAGGAGGACATAAATAATCTTCCAGAAATAGTAGGGGGCAGAGGGTCCAGTGAGATGGAGGAACTGAGCGAAATACTTGTTAGTAGGGAAGTGGTGTTAGGTAAATTGAAGGGATTGAAGGCAGATAAATCCCCAGGGCCAGATGGTCTGCATCCTAGAGTGCTTAAGGAAGTAGCCCAAGAAATAGTGGATGCATTAGTGATAATTTTTCAAAACTCGTTAGATTCTGGACTAGTTCCTGAGGATTGGAGGGTGGCTAATGTAACCCCACTTTTTAAAAAAGGAGGGAGAGAGAAACCGGGGAATTATAGACCGGTTAGCCTAGCGTCGGTGGTGGGGAAACTGCTGGAGTCAGTTATCAAAGATGTGATAACAGCACATTTGGAAAGCGGTGAAATCATCGGACAAAGTCAGCATGGATTTGTGAAAGGAAAATCATGTCTGACGAATCTCATAGAATTTTTTGAGGATGTAACCAGTAGAGTGGATAGGGGAGAACCAGTGGATGTGGTATATTTGGATTTTCAAAAGGCTTTTGACAAGGTCCCACACAGGAGATTAGTGTGCAAACTTAAAGCACACGGTATTGGGGGTAAGGTATTGATGTGGATGGAGAATTGGTTAGCATACAGGAAGCAAAGAGTGGGAATAAACGGGACCTTTTCAGAATGGCAGGCGGTGACTAGTGGGGTACCGCAAGGCTCAGTGCTGGGACCCCAGTTGTTTACAATATATATTAATGACTTGGATGAGGGAATTAAATGCAGCATCTCCAAGTTTGCGGATGACACGAAGCTGGGTGGCAGTGTTAGCTGTGAGGAGGATGCTAAGAGGATGCAGGGTGACTTGGATAGGTTGGGTGAGTGGGCAAATTCTTGGCAGATGCAATTTAATGTGGATAAATGTGAAGTTATCCACTTTGGTGGCAAAAATAGGAAAACAGATTATTATCTGAATGGTGGCCGATTAGGAAAAGGGGAGGTGCAACGAGACCTGGGTGTCATTATACACCAGTCATTGAAAGTGGGCATGCAGGTACAGCAGGCGGTGAAAAAGGCGAATGGTATGCTGGCATTTATAGCGAGAGGATTTGAGTACAAGAGCAGGGAGGTACTACTGCAGTTGTACAAGGCCTTGGTGAGACCACGCCTGGGGTATTGTGTGCAGTTTTGGTCCCCTAATCTGAGGAAAGACATCCTTGCCATAGAGGGAGTACAAAGAAGGTTCACCAGATTGATTCCTGGGATGGCAGGACTTTCATATGAAGAAAGACTGGATGAACTGGGCTTGTACTCGTTGGAATTTAGAAGATTGAGGGGGGATCTGATTGAAACGTATAAAATCCTAAAGGGATTGGACAGGCTAGATGCAGGAAGATTGTTCCCGATGTTGGGGAAGTCCAGAACGAGGGGTCACAGTTTGAGGATAAAGGGGAAGCCTTTCAGGACCGAGATGAGGAAAAACTTCTTCACACAGAGAGTGGTGAATCTGTGGAATTCTCTGCCACAGGAAACAGTTGAGGCCAGTTCATTGGCTATATTTAAGAGGGAGTTAGATATGGCCCTTGTGGCTACGGGGATCAGGGGGTATGGAGGGAAGGCTGGGGCGGGGTTCTGAGTTGGATGATCAGCCATGATCATAATAAATGGCGGTGCAGGCTCGAAGGGCAGAATGGCCTACTCCTGCACCTATTTTTTTCTATGTAAGTTGCTGGTGAATGCAGCAGGCCAGGCAGCATCTCTGGGAAGAGGTACGGTCGACGTTTCAGGCCGAGACCCTTCGTCAGGACTAACTGAAGGAAGAGTGAGTAAGGGATTTGAAAGTTGGAGGGGGAGGGGGAGATCCAAAATGATAGGAGAAGACAGGAGGGGGAGAGATGGAGCCAAGAGCTGGACAGGTGATAGGCAAAAGGGGATACGAGAGGATCATGGGACAGGAGGTCTGGGAAGAAAGACAAGGTGGGGGGGGGGACCCAGAGGATGGGCAAGAGGTATATTCAGAGGGACAGAGGGAGAAAAAGGAGACTGAGAGAAAGAATGTGTGCATAAAAATAAGTAACAGATGGGGTACGAGGGGGAGGTGGGGCCTTAGCGGAAGTTAGAGAAGTCGATGTTCATGCCATCAGGTTGGAGGCTACCCAGACGGAATATAAGGTGTTGTTCCTCCAACCTGAGTGTGGCTTCATCTTTACAGTAGAGGAGGCCGTGGATAGACATGTCAGAATGGGAATGGGATGTGGAATTAAAATGTGTGGCCACTGGGAGATCCTGCTTTCTCTGGCGGACAGAGCGTAGATGTTCAGCAAAGCAGTCTCCCAGTCTGCGTCGGGTCTCACCAATATATAAAAGGCCACATCGGGAGCACCGGACGCAGTATATCACCCCAGTCGACTCACAGATGAAGTGTAGCCTCACCTGGAAGGACTGTTTGGGGCCCTGAATGGTGGTAAGGGAGGAAGTGTAAGGGCATGTGTAGCACTTGTTCCGCTTACACGGATAAGTGCCAGGAGGGAGATCAGTGGGGAGGGATGGGGGGGAACGAATGGACAAGGGAGTTGCGTAGGGAGCGATCCTTCCAGGTGAGGCAACACTTCACCTGTGAGTCGACTGGGGTGATATACTGCGTCCGGTGCTCCCGATGTGGCCTTTTATATATTGGCGAGACCCAACACAGACTGGGAGACCGCTTTGCTGAACATCTACGCTCTGTCCGCCAGAGAAAGCAGGATCTCCCAGTGGCCACACATTTTAGTTCCACATCCTGTTCCCATTTTGACATGTCTATCCACGGCCTCCTCTACTGTAAAGATGAAGCCATACTCAGGTTGGAGGAACAACACCTTATATTCCATCTGGGTAGCCTCCAACCTGATGGCATGAACATCGACTTCTCTAACTTCCACTAAGGCCCCACCTCCCCCTCGTACCCCATCTGTTACTTATTTTTATGCACACATTCTTTCTCTCAGTCTCCTTTTTTTTCTTCTGACCCTCTGAATATACCTCTTGCCCATCCTCTGGGTCCCCCCTCCCTTGTCTTTCTTCCCAGACCTCCTGTCCCATGATCCTCTCGTATCCCCTTTGCCTATCACCTGTCCAGCTCTTGGCTCCATCCCTCCCCCTCCTGTCTTCTCCTATCATTTTGGATCTCCCCCCCCCCCTCCAACTTTCAAATCCCTTACTCACTCTTCCTTCAGTTAGTCCTGACGAAGGGTCTCGGCCTGAAACATCGACTGTACCTCTTCCTAGAGATGCTGCCTGGCCTGCTGCGTTCACCAGCAACTTTGATGTGTGTTGCTCAAATGTTAACGTGTTCATTTGAAATTCCTGGTTCACTCTTGTAACTGTCTCAGTGCCCATTAATTTCAGTAAAGTAGGAGGAAAGCAGAATTTCACCCAAAGGTGTTATTAAATTTGCACTGCACAACTTTTACAATACAATCAATTCAGTAAGCTCTATACATACCTTAGCCTTGCCTACATGTTAAATATTTGCTGTCGTACAGGAACATAGCCCTGCCCTAGCGTTTATGGACTGCAAACTTTGAAGGATAGTCAAATTAGTGCCATTCATTGCTCTTCTTCCACAGCAGGGGTTCCCAACCAGGGGTCTTTGGACCTTTTGATTAAGGTAGGGGACCGTGGCATTAAAACGGTTGGCAACCCCTGAACTACAGTATCCAGCTCCCTGATGAAAACCACTTTTGTGTCATGTTTCATCAATGTCTCAGGCACTTCACATCCTAATCACGTCCTAATTAAAGCCATTTTTCTTAAAGTCATCGAGAGTCATAGAGAAGTACAGCACAGAAACAGGCCATTCAGCCCATCTCGTCTATGCTGAGACCATTTAAACTGCCTAGTCCCATTGACCCACACCCGGACCATAGCCCTCCAAACCCCTAGCATCCACGTACCTATCCAGACTTCTCTTAAACATTGAACTCAAGCTTGCATGCACCACCTGTGCTGGCAGCTCATTCCACACTCTCACGGCCCTCTGAGTGAAAAAGTTTCCCCTCATGTTCCCTTTAAACATTTCACTTTTCACCCTTGACCCATGACCTCTAGTTGTAGTCCCACCCAACCTCAGGGGAAAAAACCTGCTTGCATTTACCCTATCTATACCCCTCATAATTTTGTATACCTCTATCAAATCTCCTCTTAATCTTCTACGTTCTAAGGGAATAAAGTCCTAATCTATTCAAACTCTGATCCTCAAGACCAAGCAACATCCCTCTAAATTTTATGGCTCATTTTTCAACTGCCTTAAATCAGAACCAGTTGGTTATCCACCCTTCATCCATCAGAAACAGTTTCACTTTATCAAAGTCTTTCCCATCTTCTGATCTGCTTAAGCTTGTTGAATAACAGGCCTTGACCTTTCATCCAGAGGTTCGCTTTATTAATAAGAGTGTGTGTTAGATGTGGCAACAATTTGATAAAAATACTTTGAACAGAACTCTCACAGAAATGCTGACTCTCAGCACAAATGTCTTTGGTTAACTGTGCTTATCAGGGACAATGAAACTGGAAGGAAGGAACTATCAGTTATCTATTCACCTAATCTTTCATATGTTGTTTTGGAACTTGTTGAAATTCTCTGCACTCAGTGAAGTGCAATCAATATCTTTAGGTAGACAATTTGCCTCATTTGAGGGTGTAGACAATTTTGTGTCTCAATGCAGAAAACAGAGTTAAGGGCAGGATTCTTGACAACGTGGAGGAACGGAGGGATCTTGGTGTCCACGTCCATAGATCTCTGAAAGGTGCCATACAAGTTGATATGGTGTTGCCTTTCATTACTTGGGAGTTTGAGTTCAAGAGCCACGAGGTAATGATGCTGCTGTTTAAAACCCTGGTTTAGACCACACTTGGAGTATTGCGTTCCGTTCTGGTCACCTCGTTATAAAAAGGATGTGGAAGCTGTACAGAGGGAGCAGAGGAGATTTACCAGGGTGCTGCCTGGGCTGGAGGGCACGTCTGCAGAAGACAGGTCCCTTTGGAGCGAAGGAGGATGAGAGGTGACTTGATAGAGGTGTATAAGATGATAAGAGGCACAGACGGAGGGGATGGATTGAGACTTTCTCCCATGGCAGAAGTGGCTAATACAACGGGACGTGATTAAGATGATTGGCAGAAAGTGTAGGAGGGTTGTCAGAGGTAGATTCTATATACAGACATTGATGGGTGCATGGAACGCCCTATCAGGGGTGGTGGCAAAAGCAGGTATATTAGGGGTATTTATTTATTTAGAGATACAAAGCAGAATAGGCCCTTTGAGCCATACCAACCAGCAACCCCCGACAGCTCCGATTTAACCCTAACCTAATCACAAGAAAATTTACAATCACCAATGAACTTACCTGTTACATCTTTGGACTGTGGGGGGAAACCAGCAGACACGGAGACATAAACACGAGGAATCCTGCAGTTGCTGGAAGTTCAAGCAACACACATCAAAGTTGCTGGTGAACGCAGCAGGCCAGGCAGCATCTCTAGGAAGAGGTACAGTCGACGTTTCGGGATGAGACCCTTCGCCAATCCTGACGAAGGGTCTTGGCCCGAGACGTTGACTGCACCTCTTCCTAGAGAGACATGGAGACAGTCCACGTACAGAGACGCCTTACACACGATTACACTACTGTGGCGCCCCCAGGAGACTCTTCGATATTCACACGGATGTTAGAAAAATGTGCGGGGGGTGGGGGTTATGTAGGAGGGAATGGTTAGATTGATCTTAGAGTAAGTTAAAAAGCTGAGTAATGTCCTATGCTCCGTGTTGTAAGTTCAGTGGGTACCCTCCTTGGCCTGTTAGTAATGTCATCCTCAGCTCGAATGGAATTCTTGCTGGAAGAGTCAGATATCAGAGAAAGAGAAGAGCAACGCCCAATGGTAGGAACGAGGGAACATTTCCACAACCTGATGAGGTTTAGAGTTTAATATAGAGGAGGGATCTGGTCAAACAGAAATAATATAAGCTCTTCAGAAAAGAGTGTTAGAAGAAAAAAACTTGCATCTAAAATTTGGTTTTTAAATTCCTAAGTTTAAAAAAAAAGGTTGGGCTGTATATACTACGTACAGGAATTTAGCAGTCAGATATTTAAATTGTTCCTTTTGTAAATCTGAGATGCTGATTGGCCATGCAATCACAATTATCTCCTCTTTAAAAGGCACTTATTGTTAATTGGCCCTTTCAGTTTGGTCAGTTCAACAGATAATTGACATGCAAATCCAGGAGGCTTTTAAAATTTCAGAATCAGATCTGTTATCACTGAAATGAAATTTGTGTTTTGTCACAGCAGAACACAATGAGATAAATTACTCTTTATTGGACCCTTTCGTTGAACGGCTGTGTCTTTCTATTTTATATGTGAGTCCTACCAAAGGGTTGTCGACTGTACTTCTTTCCCACAAATGCTGCCTGGCCTGCTGAGTTCCTCCAGCGTTTTGTGTGTGTTGCTTACATAGCCATATAACCATATAACAATTACAGCACGGAAACAGGCCATCTCGGCCCTTCTAGTCCGTGCCGAACTCTTAGCCTCTCTATATGTGCTATGTGTGACTGCTAGTGTAACACCTGGGCCCGGAGTAACGCTGTCTCATTTGGCTGGGCACACGAGTATTCGTGTGTGGCTGAAGGACATTCAGCTTGAATTGAATTGAAATTACAGACAGAGTGAGAACCGACAGCCAGAGCAGCACAACATTTTGTTTTGAAAATTGGCCAGTAACGGCAATTACTATCCTGAACCTATTGTTTTTGGAAGAATCATTTACAGTGAGGACATTAACATGGAGTTATTTCCCTAACTAAATACCAAATTGTGGGTTTGATGGTGTACGACCAGAAATTTGAAATTTATTTACGACTGAGGTACGGTGAAATATAGCACCTTCTGGCTCCTTGAACCACATCCACCAGCAACCCCCAATTTAACCCCACCAGGGGTTCCCAACCTTTTTCACACCGTGGACCCCTACCATTACTGAGGGGGCAGTGAACCCTGGGTTGGGAACCCTGCCCTCGCCTGATCATGGGACAATTTACAACGAGCAATTAACCTACTAACCGGTAGGCCTTTGGACTGTGGGAGGTAACCAGGGGTAAACCCACGCATTCCACGGGGAGAGTTTACCGGGGGCACCAGGATTGAATTCCGAACTCCGGCGCCCTGAGCTGTAATAGCGTCGGGCTAACCGTGGCGCTCTATAAAACGTACTGTAAGTGGCAGTTCCTCTGCCAATACTTCAGTGAAGTGCCAGGCTGGGTTAGACCTGACAATATATTTGGTCTTGCATCCAATTCTTGTCTGAATAGTATAATCCAGGGGTTCTTAACCTGGGGTCCACTGACCCTTCGGGGCTTCATGAATGTCGATGTGGACATATTTACATCTTTATTTTCACTAACCTTGAACTGAAATTTAGCATTTCCTTCAATTACGAATGTGGGCAACAAACCACAGTAGAAGTTAGCAGACTGTCTTGAGTTTGTTACCAATAGAAGTCACAGATATTTTCGTATCACATTACAGTTGTTATGAATATCTCAAAATATCATTCATCATTACCAGTACTTGGAATTCATGGTAGTTATTGGACCTGCGGCTATATCGAATGTGGTAGGAGTCTTCCATTCCTGTGCTGTAGATGGACAACTATCGAGCAGACCTGCGATTGGATAGCCAACTTGACATGCATGTGGCCTTGTCAAAGATACCCCCCACAGTTCCTATTCAAACTAAGCAAAACCGCCTTCACACGGATATGTCTTTAAAAAATAAAATTTAACTTTGGCTTTCCTATATTTTAAATGTACTGTTTGTTATTTAGTGTGTTAATAAAGAAACACGTATATTACTATATCACAATATTTTTTATTGAGATACCGCGTGGAATAGGCCTTTCCAGCCCTTCAAGCCACGCTGCCTAGCAACTTCCAATGTAACCCTGGCCCAATCATGGGACAATTTACAATAACCAATTAACCTACCAACTGGTACGTCTTTGGACTGTGGGAGGAAACTAGAGCACCCTGAGGAAACCCTTGCGGTCTTGGGGAGAACGTACGAACTCCTTACAGACACTGACGGGATTTGATTTTTAAAAATATTTTGATAACTGTATTTCAATATAATTGGTTTCTTTCATGATCCATTTTCCCTCTCAGCCCCAGTCTCCTGCCTTCTCCCTGTATCCCTTCATGCCCCGACCAGTCAAGAACCTATCAACCTCTGCTTTAAGTATACATAAAGCCTTGGCCTCACAGATGTCTGTGGCAGCAAATTCCACAGGTTCACCACTCTCTGGCTTATCTCCATTCTAAAAGGATGCCTCACTATTCTGAGTACTCTGAGGCTGTGTCCTCTGGTCTTAGACTCTCCCACCATAGGAAACATCCTCGCCACACTCACTCTATCAAGGCCTTTACCATTCGATAGGTTTCAATGAGGTCACCCCTCATTCTTCTACATTCCAGTGAACACAGGCCTAGAGCCATCAAACACTTTTCATATGACAAGCTGTTCAATTGTGGAGTCATTTTTTGTGAACCTCCTTTGAACCCTCTCCAGCTTCAGGAAATCCTTCTTCAGATAAGGGGCCCAAAACTGCTCACAATACTCTGAGGGAGGCCTCACCAGAGCTTTATAAAGCCTCAACATTACATCCTTGGCAGATTTTCTCGTGTTTACGTTAATATATTCAGGCTTTGGGGTTCTAACAGTTTTTCTGTCACTCATTCTTTGTGGGGAGGGGGTTCTTCTGTTTTGTGGATGTCTGCAGAGAGTAAGAATTTCAGGATGTATCCTGTATACATTCTCCGATATTAAATGGACTATTAAACATTTTTGTGAGAAGGGGTCCATTTGCTTTACCGGTCTGCCTGAGAGGGTCCATGGTATAAAAAAAAGTGTAATCGAACCAGGAGCTAGAGGTCTAAAATGTGCTACTGCAGTCCGCAAAATGTATTCTTTAAAGGAGAAATCATACTGGATAGATACCCTCCATTTACAAAAACATCTGCTACACTTCATGGTGTGAAGTGACTAATCCTTACTATTCCTCATGTTTACCGTAGAAATACTCTGCTGGAGCTTGCGAACTGGGTGAGGTTAAGAATTTGGCCCCTCTGCAGATGTCATTCCTAATTCCTGAGAACGCCAGACCAGCTGAAGTCAAAATGTTTTCAAGATAAAGGATAGGAATGACTCTCAGAAAATTCCAGTGTGCAGATGCATTGAGTAATTACCAGCAGAGTTTTTGCAGTATTATTCACAGATCCAAGGTTTTGTTTTCCAAATTCCCTCGTTCTTCGTCTTCCTCTCGGAAGTGTTGCATCCTGTTTTTATTTCTCTTGTCCTTGATTTTGTAAATTTTTATCACTACATTTGTATCTCTTTTGTTTGGCATCTTTGTTGCCTTCCACAACACTCCATGTGACTTTAAAAATATTTAGTGTATTTGCACAAGCTACCAATTAGAGGATTTTTTTGTATAAGTATCTTCAGATGTTAATATATAAAAGCAAGAATGTAATGTTGAGGCTTTATAAAGCACTGGTGAGGCCTCACTTGGAATATCGTGAGCAGTTTTGGGCCCTTTATCTTAGAAAGGATGTGTTGACATTGGAGAGGGTTCAAAAGAGGTTCACGAAAATGATTTCTGGATTAAACGGCTTGTCATATGAAGAGTGTTTGATGGCTCTGGGCTTATATTCACTGGAATTCAGAAGAATGAGGGCTGACCTCATTGAAACCTATCGAATAGTGAAAGGCCCTGGACAGAGTGGATGTGGAGAGGATGCTTCTTTGATGGGAGAGTTGAAGACCAGAGGACACAGCCTCAAAACTGAGGGGCGTCCTTTTAGAACGGGGATGAGGAGGAATTTCTTTAGCCAGAGAGTGGTGAATCTGTGAAATTCTTTGCCACAGGCAGCTGTGGAGGCCAAGTTTTTATGTTTATTTAAGGTAGAGATTGATAGACTCTTGATTAGTCAGGGTATGAAGGGATATGGGGAGAAGGCAGGAAATTAGGGCCGAGAGGGAAAATGGATCAGCCGTGATGAAATGGTGGAGCAGACTTGATGGGCCAAATGGCCTAATTCTGGTCCAATATCTTACGGTGTTATGGTGCACCAGTCCATGGTGGATGTCCCTTTTGAGGTTTCTTAATCAGAATCACAATCGGGTTTAATATCACCAGCATACGTTGTGAAATTTGTTGCTATGGAGGCTGGTGCCCATGATGGAGCTGACTGAGTTTACAACCTTCTACAGCTTGTATCGATTCTGCGCAGTAGCTGCCCACTGCCCTCCTGCCCCCCCAATACCAGGCGGTGATTTAGCCAGCTACATTGCTCTCCACGGTATATTTGTAGAACGTGTAGAAACAGTTTTATTTAGAAATAGTTTTAAAAATGATTTGCCTGTTATTACCATCAGACGCTGTCCATTGGTTGGACAGAACTACAGAGAAAATTAAACAATCAGATATTCAGATAACTGCATTGTTGCTGCTTCCTGTTCTTGCACAGAAACGCTAGTTACGAATTTCCACCAATCCCTCTGATTCTTCCCCTACCTTTTCTTGTTTTCTTTCATTCCATCTCAGGGAATTGGTTAGCAGCCAATATGCTTTCAGGTTCACCTGGAACCTTCCAGCCTTCTCCTTCCCACCCTCCCCCCACCTTCGTTACAGGGCCTCTGCCCCTTCCCCCTACAGTCCTGACGAAGGGTTCCGGCCCGAAACGTCGACTGATCTTTTCCACGGATGCTGCCCGACCTGCTGAGTTCCTCCAGCGTGTTGTGAGTGATGCTTTACAACCCTGCAGATTCCTGCAGCTATCCCGACTACAAATCCTCCCACCCTGATTCCTGTAAGGAAGCCTCTCCAATCGTCAATGCAACCTCTGGCTGCTTCGCTCTTGTTCTCCTCCTCCACTGCAGCTAATGGGTTAATTGATTTATTTATTGAGATACACATGGAATCGGCCCTTACAGCTTTTCAGCCCCAAAGTTAACCCTCGCCTAGTCACGGGACAATTTACAATGACCAATTAACCTACCAACCGATGCGCCTTTGGACTGTGGGAGGAAACCAGGGCACCCGGAGGAAACCCAGGCAGTGATGGGGAGAACGTACAAATTCTTTTCCGGTAGCATCGGAGGGAATTGAACCCGGGTCGCCTGTGCTATATACCGTGGTCCTGGCCACCAGGCTACCGTGCCACCCCACCTGGGTTCTCATCTTTTCCATCTCCCATCGATCGAAGGTGATCTCTATTTGATTCAGAGATACTTCCAGCCCAATTAACCCATGCAGTCCATGTCCACCCATTAACCCACCAACCTGTACACCTTTGGATTGTTCACAGTGCAAAGTAAATTTATTATCAACACACCACATACGACCCTGAGAATCGTTTTGTTACGGGCATACACCATAAATCCAAGAAACACAGTGAAAGACCACACCCAACAGGATGGGCCAACAACCAAAGTGCAAAAGACAGCAAACTGTGGGAGGAAACCAGAGGGAACCCATGTGGTCATGAGGAAAACATAGAAACATAGAAAACCTACAGCACAGTACAGGCCACACACATCAAAGTTGCTGGTGAACGCAGCAGGTCAGGCAGCATCTCTAGGAAGAGGTATAGTCGACGTTTCAGGCCGAGACCCTTCGTCAGGACTAACTGAAGGAAAAGTTAGTAAGAGATTTGAAAGTGGGAGGGGGAGGGGGAGGGGGAGATCCAAAATGATAGGAGAAGACAGGAGGGGGAGGGATGGAGCCAAGAGCTGGACAGGTGATAGGCAAAGGGGATATGAGAGGATCATGGGACAGGAGGTCCGGGAAGAAAGACAAAGGGGGGGGCGGGAAAACCCAGAGGATGGGCAAGGTGTATAGTGAGAGGGACAGAGGGAGAAAAAAGGAGAGAGAGAGAAAGAATGTGTGTATAAAAATAAATAACGGATGGGGTACGAGGGGGAGGTGGGGCATTAGCGGAAGTTAGAGAAGTCGATGTTCATGCCATCAGGTTGGAGGCTACCCAGACGGAATATAAGGTGTTGTTCCTCCAACCTGAGTGTGGCTTCATCTTTACAGTAGAGGAGGCCGTGGATAGACATGTCAGAATGGGAATGGGATGTGGAACTTCCGCTAATGCCCCACTTCCCCCTCGTACTTCCGCTAATGCCCCACCTCCCCCTCGTACTTCCGCTAATACCCCACCTCCCCCTCATACTTCCGCTAATGCCCCACCTCCCCCTCGTACTTCCGCTAATACCCCACCTCCCCCTCGTACTTCCGCTAATACCCCACCTCCCCCTCGTACTTCCGCTAATGCCCCACCTCCCCCTCGTACTTCCGCTAATGCCCCACCTCCCCCTCGTACCCCATCTGTTATTTATTTTTATACACACATTCTTTCTCTCACTCTCCTTTTTTCTCCCTCTGTCCCTCCGACTATACCCCTTGCCCATCCTCTGGGTCCTCCCCCCCCTTTTCCTTCTCCCTGGGCCTCCTGTCCCGTGATCCTCTCATATCCCCTTTGCCAATCACCTGTCCAGCTCTTGGCTTCATCCCTCCCCCTTCTGTCTTCTCCTATCATTTCGGATCTCCTCCTCCCCCTCCCACTTTCAAATCTCTTACTAACTCTTCCTTCAGTTAGTCCTGATGAAGGGTCTCGGCCTGAAACATCGACTGTACCTCTTCCTAGAGATGCTGCCTGACCTGCTGCGTTCACCAGCAACTTTGATGTGTGTTGCTTGAATTTCCAGCATCTGCAGAATTCCTGTTGTTTGCACAATACAGGCCCTTCAGCCCACAAAGCTGTGCCAAACATGTACTTATTTTAGAAATTATCTAGGGTTACCCATTGTCCTCTATTTTTCTAAGCTCCATGTACCTATCCAGGGAGCCTCTTAGAAGACCCTATTGTATCTGGCTCCATCACAGTCGCCGGCAGCCCATTCCACACACTCACCACTCTCTGTGTTAAAAAAACTTACCCTGTCATCTCCTCTGTACCTATTTCCAAGCACCTTAAAACTGTGTCCTCTCGTGCTAACCATTTCAGCCCTGGTGAAAAACCTCTGACTATCCACATGATCAATGCCTCTCATCATCTTATACACCTCTATCAGGTCACCTCTCATCCTCCGTCGCTCCAAGGAGAAAAGGCCGAGTTCACTCAACCTATTCTCAGAAGGTATGCTCCCCAATCCAGGTAACATCCTTGTAAATCTCCTCTGCACCCTTTCGATAGTTTTCACATCCTTCCTCTAGTGAGGCAACCAGAACTGAGCACAGTACTCCAAGTGGGGTCTGACCAGGATCCTATGTAGCTGCAACATTACTTCTCAGCTCTTGTACTCAATCCCATGGTTGATGAAGACCAATGCACTGTAAACCTTCTTAACCACAGAGTCAACCTGCATAGCAGCTTTAAGTGTCCTATGGACTCGGACCCCAAAATCCTGCTGATCCTCCACACTGCCAAGAGTCTTACCATTAATACTATATTCTGCCATCATATTTGACCTACTGAAATGAACTACCTCACACTTATCTGGGTTGAACTCCATCTGCCACTTCTCAGCCCAGTTTTGCATCCTGTCGATGTCTTGCTGTAACCTCTGACAGCCCGCCACACTGTCCACAACACCTCCAACCTTTGTGTCATCAGTAAATTTACTAATCCATCCCTCCACTTCCTCATCCAGGTCATTTATAAAAATCACCAAGAGAAGGTGTCCCAGAACAGATCCCCGAGGCACACCACTGGTCACCGACCTCCATGCAGAATATGACCCATCTACAACCACTCTTTGCTTTCTGTGAGCAAGCCAGTTCTGGATCCACAAAGCAATGTCCCCTTGGATCCCATGCCTCCTGACTTTCTCAATAAGCCTTGCATGGGGTACCTTATCACATGTCTTGCTGAAATCTATATACACTACATCTACTGCTCTACCTTCATCAATCACACATCCTCAAGAAATTCTCTGAGGCTCAGAAGGCACAACCTGCCTTTGACAAAGCCATGCTGACTATTCCTAATCATATCATGCCTCTCCAAATGTTCATAAATCCTGCCTCTCAGGATCTTTTCCATCAACTTACCAACCACTGAAGTAAGATAATTTTCTGGGCTATTTCTACTCCCTTTCTTGAATAAGGGAACAACATCTGCAACCCTCCAATCCTCCAGAATCTCTCCTGTCCCCACTGATGATACAAAGATCATTGCCAAAGGCTCGGCAATCTCCTCCCTCGCCTCCCACAGTAGCCTGGGGTACATCTCGTCCAGTCCCGGCATCTTATCCAACTTGATGCTTTCCAAAAGCTCCAGCACATCCTCTTTCTTAATATCTACATGCTCAAGCTTTTCAATCTGCTGTAAGTCATCCCTACAATCACCAAAATCCTTCTCTGTAGTGAATACTGAAGCAAAGCATTCATTAAGTATCTCTGTCACCTCCTCTGGTTCCATACACACTTTTCCACTGTCACACTTGATTGGTCCTATTCTCTCACATCTTATCCTTTTGCTCTTCACATACTTACCATATAACAATATAACAATTACAGCACGGAAACAGGCCATCCCGGCCCTTCTAGTCCGTGCCGAACTCTTACTCTCACCTAGTCCCACCGACCTGCACTCAGCCCATAACCCTCCATTCCTTTCCTGTCCATATATCTATCCAATTTAACTTTAAATGACAACATCGAACCTACCTCAACCACTTCTGCTGGAAGCTCGTTCCACACAGCTACCACTCTCTGAGTAAAGAAGTTCCCCCTCATGTTACCCCTAAACTTTTGCCCTTTAACTCTCAACTCATGTCCTCTTGTTTGAATCTCCCCCACTCTCAATAGAAAAAGCCTATCCATGTCAACTCTATCTATCCCCCTCATAATTTTAAATACCTCTATCAAGTGCCCCCTCAACCTTCTACGTTCCAAAGAATAAAGACCCAACTTGTTCAACCTTTCTCTGTAACTTAGGTGATAAAACCCAGATAACATTCTAGTAATCTTCTCTGTACTCTCTCTGTTTTGTTGACATCTTTCCTATAACTTGGTGACCAGAACTGTACATAATACTCCAAATGTGGCCTCATCAATGCCTTGTACAATTTCAACATTACATCCCAACTCCTATATTCAATGCTCTGATTTATAAAGGCCAGCATACCAAAAGCTTTCTTCACCACCCTATCCACATGAGATTCCACCTTCAGGGAACTATGCACCATTATTCCTAGATCCCTCTGTTCTACTGCATTCTTCAATGCCCTACCATTTACCATGTATGTCCTATTTTGATTAGTCCTACCAAAATGTAGCACCTCATTTATCAGCATTAAACTCCATCTGCCATCTTTCAGCCCACTCTTCTAACTGGCCTAAATCTCTCTGCAAGCTTTGAAAACCTACTTCATTATCCACACCTCCACCTGTCTTAGTGTCACCTGCCTTGTAGAGTGCCTTGGGGTTTCTCTGAATCCTGTCCGCCAAGGCCCTCTCATGGCTCCTTCTGGCTCTCCTAATTTCTTTCTTAAGCTCCTTCCTGCTAGCCTTATAATCTTCTAGATCTCTATCATTACCTGGTGTTTTGAACCTTTCGTAAGCTCTTCTTTTCTTCTTGACTAGACTTTCAACAACCTTTGTACACCACGGTTTCTGTACCCTACCATCCTTTTCCTGTCTCATTGGAACGTACTTATGCAGAACTCCATGCACATATCCCCTGAATATTTGCCACATTTCTTCCGTACATTTCCCTGAGAACATCTGTTCCCAATTTATGATTCCAAGTTCCTGCCTGATAGCTTCATATTTCCACTTACTCCAACTAAACGCTTTCCTAATTTGTCTGTTCCTATCCCTCATCAGTGCTATGGTAAAGGAGATAGAATTGTGATCACTATTTTCAAAATGCTCTCCCACTGAGAGACCTGACACCTGACCAGGTTCATTTCCCAATACCAGATCAAGTAAAGCTTCTCCTCTTGTAGGCTTATCTACATATTGTGTCAGGAAACCTTCCTGAACACACCTAACAAACTCCACCCCATCTAAACCCCTTGCTCTGGGGAGATGCCAATCAGTATTTGGGAAATTAAAATCTCCACCACAACAGCCCTATTATTATTACACCTTTCCAGAATCTGTCTCCCTATCTGCTCCTCGGTTACTATTGGGTAGTCTATAAAAAACACCCAGTAGAGATATTGACCCCTTCCTGTTCCTAACTTCCACCCACAGAGACTCAGTAGACAATCCCTCCATGACTTCCTCCTTTTCTGCAGCTGTGACACTATCTCTGATCAGTAGTGCCACATCCCCACCTCTTTTGCCTTCCTCCCTGTCCTTTCTGAAACATCTAAAGCCTGGCACTCTAAGTGACCATTCCTGCCCCTGAGCCGGCCAAGTCTCTGTAATGGCCACAACATCATAGCTCCAAGTACTGATCCATGCTCCAAGCTCATCCGCTTTGTTCATGATGCTTCCTGCATTAAAATAGACACATCTCAAACCATCGGTCTGGGTGCATCCCCTCTCTATCACCTGCCTATCTTCCTTCTCGCACTGTCTCCAAGCTTTCTCTATTTGAGCACCAACAGCCTCTTCCTCTGTCTCTCCAGTTCATTTCCCATCATCCGTGTTTCTTACCTGCGTCCACAGAATTACCTGTCTGCCCCCTAACTATAGAGTCCCCTATTACTGCTACCTTCTTCCTTTCCCTACCCTTCTGAGCCACAGGGCCAGACTCTGTGCCAGAGGCACAGCCACTATTACTTCTCCCAGGTAGGCCGTCCCCCTCAACAGTACTCAAACAGGAGTACTTATTGTTAAGGGGGACAGCCACAGGGGTACTCTCTAGTATCTGACTCTTGCTCTTCCCTCTCCTGACTGTTACCCACTTATCTGACTCCTGAGGCCCCGGTGTGACTATTTCCCTGTAGCTCCTCTCTATCACCTCCTCACTTTCCCTGACCTGATAAAGGTCATCGAGCTGCAGCTCCAGTTCCCTAACGCGGTCCCTAAAGAGCTGCAGCTCGACGCACTGGTGCAGATGTGGCCATCAGGGAGACTGGGAGTCTCCAGGACATCCCACATCTGACACCCAGTACAGAACACCAGCCTCACAGACATACTTCCTGTTTCTATTCCTCACAGGTAACCTACCTCGCCTCGACCCATTATCACTGAAGCCCTGTTGAGCCAAAGCCCTCCTGCTCTGACTCCCTCTACTCTGTCGCCCGCTCCTCGGACGCCCACTCTATAACGCTGTCTCCTTTTTAAACTCTTCCTGCTGGTCTAACTCACTGATGTCCATGTGTCTGCGCAGTCATTCCTCGAAAACGTACAAACTCTTTACATGGATGAGTGAGAGGTATTGATCAGTCCTCTAAAAAAGGTCCCCCTGCTCTTCTACAGAGAAGTAACCATGGTACAGTATTTTTTCAAGTTCACCCAAGAAAATAGTTGATTTCAGACAGTCTACAATTTGTCTTTAGAGTAGAGTTTGGAAACCAGTGTCTGGTGCAGCCTCCTCTACATTGGTGAGACCTGTAGCAAATTGGGGGAATGCTTCATTGAGCACCTCTGCTCTGTCTGCCAATGGTGGGACTTCCTGGTGGCCAAATGTTTTAATTCCGATTCCCATTCCCATTCTGACACTTTGGTCCATGGCCTCCTCTCGTGCCATGACGAGGCCTCTCTCATTGTGGAGAAGCAACAACCTTATATCAGAATCAGTTCCATTTGGGTAGCCTCCAACTTGGTGGTACGAATATCAATTTCTCATTCGGGGGGAACAAGTCTTCCCTTCCTCTCACCCTTCTTCTATTCCCCACCCTGGCCTCTTAGCCTTTCTCTCCTGCTTATCACCTCCCCCTGGAGCCCCCACCTCTTCCCTTTCCCCTTTGCTCCACTCTCCTCTCCTATCAGATTCCTCCTTTTCCAGCCCTTTATCTTTCCGATCTACCCAGCTTCACCTCTCGACATCTGGCTATCCTCCTTCCCCTCCCCCTACCTTTTTATTCTGACGTCTTCCACCTTCCTTTCCGGTCCTGAAGAAGCCCGTCGACTGTTTATTCATTTCCAGAGATGCTGCCTGACCTGCTGAGTTCCTCCAGCTTTTTATGTGTGTTACTGGAAGCCAAAGTCTTTTGATTCAGATAGTGTTTTATCTTAGTGGCCCTTGGATGATGTCTAGACACACGCTGTAACTTAGACCTTTGAAGATAATTTTTCCAAAATCATCGTCTTGAGGCATACAGCCAATGACCTATACAAGTAATAAAGGCCATACGGAGAAAAAAATGCAGATTTTACTTGTATTTTTCCTTTCCAAAACCTTTGGAATGGAAATGTTTATCCAGACCTTTGCATTTTCTTCCAAATGGTGGGGTGTGGGAATATCCATTCGTCTAGACAAGTGTCCTATTGGTCCTAATCTTGCTTTCCTTTGATGCCTGGGGCACAGAGTAAAGGAGGATAATTTTCTTTAAATGGAGATGTCTATTATTTTTCCTGAAGTGAAAAACAGTCAGTGATTCAATCTCTTAATCAGGGTACTTCATTAAGCAAACGTTTTCTTCGAGGGGTGGTAAACTTGTGGCATACTTTGGTACAGGCAAACTAGTTCTGCCCGGTTCTAAAGACAAATTGCTGGAGGAACTCAACAGGTCGGGCAGCAACTGTGAGGCGGAGGGATCTCCCGATGTTTCGGGTCGAGGCCCTGCCTCAGGGCTCGGTGTGGGTTTCAAATGGAAGTGTTGACGATGGCTCGGCCTCACCGATGTTGTTTAACCTGCTGAATTCTGCCGGCATTTTGTGCTTGTTCCTGAGTGCAGCCTGTGCAGAAATGTGCCAATGGCAGTTGGCCACATGCTACAATTCTTAAGAAGTACCCAACCGATATTATGTAAGCAATGTACCCTCTGTGGCCACTTTATTGGGCAGCTCCTGTCGTCTTCTGCTGCTGCAGCTCATCCTCTTCAAGGTTTGATGTGTTGTGCATTCCTCTGCGCTCCTCTGTTGTAATCAGTTACTGTCACCTTCCTGCCAGCTTGAACGAGTCTGGCCGTTCTCCTCTGACCTCTCTCATTAACAAGGCACTTTCACCCACAGAACTGCCACTCACTCAATACTTCCCTGCCACAGGAAACATCCTCTTCACATCCACTCTATCGAGGCCTTTCAACATTCGATAGGTTTCAATGAGGTCACCCCTCATTCTTCTGAATTCCAGCAAAGCCTACCTGGGCGAAGTGTTGCAGGGTTAACCATAGAAACGTAGAAAACCTACAGCACAACACAGGCCCTTCGGCCCACAAAGCTGTGCCGAACATGTCCTTACCTTAGAAATTACCTAAGATTACCCATAGCCCTCTATTTCTCTAAGCTCCATGTACCTATCCAGGAGTCTCTTAAAAGACTCTATCATCTCCACCACCACCACCGGCAGCCCATTCCATGGTTAACTGTAGCTTTGGAATTTATTTTGCATAATTCAGGAGCCTGACAAATGAAAGAGAGTGCTGGGTCATGATTGGATAACTCCTGTGTTACATAGGAACCGGAAAAAAACATTCTTAGGGTCTTTTAAGAGACTCTTAGATAGGTACATGGAGCTTAGGAAAATAGAGGGCAATGTGGAAGGGAAATTCTAGGCAGTTTCTAGAGTGGGTTACATGGTCAGCACAACATTGTGGGCCGAAGGGCCTGTAATGCAGACACCCCACCTCTCCCGGAAGTTCCGGGAGTCTCCTGCAAATTAATAGTGGCTCCCTGATGCCCGGAAATTATATACAATATCCCGGAAATTGATTTTTTTGAGAGCGAGCATGACAGAATGCGCGAGAGAGAGAGAGAGAGCGAGCACAAGAGCAAGAAAGCAAGCGCGAGTGAGAGCGACCACGAGAGAGAGAGCGCGAGAGAGAGAGGGCAAGAAAGCAAGCGTGAGAGCGAGCGCGAGTGAGAGCGACCATGAGCGAGAGAGTGTGTGTGATAGAGAGAGAGCGAGAGCAAGAGCGAGAGAGTTCCTCAAAAAGTCAGAGTGGCAGAGTGTTCCAAAAAAAGAAAATATAAAACGTACATCACCCCAGACTACACTCAAGTGTACCCCTGCCTAACAGGGGTCAAAATAATGACAGTGTTGCTCGCTGCACTGTTTGCAACAGTGACTTTTCTATTGCCCATGGTGGGTTAAGACTGTAAAAGACATGTTGAGGTGAGTTTAACAGGTGTCATTCGTTCATCAGCATAGCTAACGTTATTTAAACTAGCTGGCCAGCTGCTAAAGAGCTACTCTATTGCAGACTTCCCACCTCTCCCGGAAGTTTCAGGAGTCTCCCGCAAATTGATGGTGCTACCTCCCTGAAATGAGTTTTTGCAGGGTGGGATGTCTGGTAATGTGCTGTAGATTCCCTATGTTCTGTGTTCTATGTTCTAAGCGGAGGCCCAGAGCCATCAATCACTCCTCATATGACAAGCCATTCAATCCTGGAATCATTTTCATGAACCTCCTTTGAACCCCCTCCAATGTCAGCACGTCACTTCTTAGGTAAGGGGCCCAAAGCTGCTCATGATGCTCCAAGTGAGGCCTCACCAGTGCTTTATAAAGCCTCGACACTACATTCTGGCTTTCAAGTAAACCTGTGTGTATCCTGCTGCTTCCCACGGCCTCTATTGGGTAACAGCGTTTATGGGACTTTGCCGAGAAAATCTGGCGGCCACATTTCAGGAGAGAAACTCTTTTGTGTACGCCTGCCTTTAAAGATGAATGTGGACAAGGATATTGAACCAGCACTGACAAATGTCTCTTGCATTATGTAAAGACTTGGCAGCTCTACCTTTAAACTAGTCACATACCTGGCATTCTGTGAGTGAAGCAGCAGGAATCCAATACACTTTTCTTTGTTTATTTTAGCACGCTCTCTTCAGTAATTAAGCCAAAAACAACACTTGGTGGTAGTTCTATAGCTAAATACTGGGGACAGGGTGTTATCAGGGCTGAAACACCTGGTAAGGTAAGATTTCGATCTGAATTTTACCAAGGCTTCAGAGTGTGACCTGGATTTCAATGCGAACCAAGTGAGGTATGACAATTAGTTCAGATTTCTCAAGTAATCTTGAATTTAGCCAACATGTATTACAAGGAGCCAGTCATAAATTCCAACATTCATATTTCCCTTCGTGGGAAATGGTGTCGGGCAGCTCTGGCACGACTAACCCCGAGGGAGGAGGTCAAGGTGGTGGTTTGAGTAAATCTGCATTTCATTTTATCTTCCCTGAGCCACGTTTTTTTCCCTCCCTGGGGAAGTTTAAATAAAAGTAACCTGTTGATACTTTGTGGGCGTTATGAATTCAACATGGGCTTGCTGCCTGCGAGCCAAGACCTTGTATAGAGAGAGATAGCAACAAACATCAAACTCGCTGGTGAACGCAGCAGGCCAGGCAGCATCTCTAGGAAGAGGTACAGTCGACGTTTCGGGCCGAGACCCTTCGTCAGGACTAACTGAAGGAAGAGCTAGTAAGAGATTTGAAAGTGGGAGGGGGAGGGGGAGATCCAAAATGATAGGAGAAGACAGGAGGGGGAGGGATGGAGTCAAGAGCTGGACAGGTGATAGGCAAAAGGGGATATGAGAGGATCATGGGACAGGAGGTCCAGGGAGAAAGAAAAGGGGGAGGGGGGAAAAACCCAGAGGATGGGCAAGGGGTATAGTCAGAGGGACAGAGGGAGAAAAAGGAGAGGGTGAAAAAGAATGTGTGTATATAAATAAATAACGGATAAGGTACGAGGGGGAGGTGGGGCATTAGTGGAAGTTAGAGAAGTCAATGTTAGAAAGAGATGCTGTATGAGCACTTAACAACTATCACGAAGAAAGCACTTGTTGGTCCACAGCACCTCACGATGTCTTTGGGAAAATGCTGGTGGTCGGCACGTTCCAGGCCGCAGGGGGACGTGCTGAGGGCCACACTGAAGCTTGGTGCAGCCACCCCAAGGGATCGGTGGGAAAGAACCACAGTGTAGGGTTCTTCCCCTACTGGAGAGGGAGCGGCTGGCTGGGGGGTGCGGGGTGGGGGAGGTCTCTGTCAGTCAGGCTGGAGCGTGGTTATTGCTTCCTAGCTGCCTGGGTATGCGAACCAGGGCACTATGGTATGGAGAGCAAGTTATTTCCCATGTAGCCAGCTCCCCCTCTCCCCACAGCTGAAGAACGGCAGAGACCGATACAGTTTGGCACCAGCAGCGTCGCAGGAGTTGCCAGCCAGCATTGAACTCAACGTGGGACTGCTTTAGGGACTCTAGCTCCGGGTTTTTCCCTGGGGAGTTTGTTCACTCCCGAAGCCTTCCCCATGAGTGGGTATAGCCGTAAGGCAGCGGAGGTTTGAGATCAGAGTTTCCCTTCTCCGAGATGAGCTGCCAACTACGGCTGCCCGAAGCGACTGGTTTTAACCTGCCTTCGCCCCTTCTCCTGTCAGTAGAAACAGTTCCATTAGGCTTAGTAGCTAAGCCACACGTGGAGGCCTGGAGCTGGACTTGGTTTTCAGAGGCTGTTTGAGCGCACGCCATTGGGTGCATTTAATAGGTATAGGAGCTTGTCCCCATTATCAGCCCTGACTACAACAACCATAAGGAACCGTGAGTGAGAAGCCCCTCAATTATTGCAGTAGTTAATATAGCACCCTGGGGTGCTCTCTGAGTGGCTACTATCCTGTTGATTTGCAGTGGTTTATTTATTATTTATGAATAAAGTTTATTTGGAAATTAAAAAAAGACTTGTTTTCAGTGGAGGTATCAGGCGTGACTAGAAATGTCAAAAGTCACTCTACTAGAGAGAGTTGGTGGTGTTGGAGACAGTAAGTGTTACTAGGCTAACCAGATCTCATTGGGGACCAGGCTTCTGTGGTGTTAGTAGATACAACTAGAAATACCAAGTGCAACTCGACTGACCGGGCTTCACTGTAGGTCCAAGCTATTGCCAGGCATACTGGGCTTAACATTTAAAGATTTAAAAGCTCCTCATGCAGGAGATAACCTATTGTCATGGCTAGAAGACTGGTTGGCCAGGGCCTTTCAGTGGTTGGTAAAGTGTAGTGGGTGTTATGCCACAGGGACTGTTGTAACAACCTTTTGTTTTATGAAAATGACTTGGGTAAAGTCCAGGAAGGTGTGGTTGCTGTGGTTACCAATGTTGCAAAGATGGGCGGAAAAGTTGTGAAGAGAACATAAAAAGCCTACAATGGAATAGTAATCAGTTGAATAGGTACAATGTGGGAAATAGTGAAATTGTCCCTTTTCGCAGGAAAGATAAGTGAGGAGTCTGAGCTCTGATACGCAGAGGAATCTGTGTGTTTCAAGTTCAAAGTTCAAAGAACATCCACTGTCAAAGCATGTATACATTATACAACCCTAAGATTCACCTCCTTACAGGCAGAACCCATTGAGAAACAAAGAACCCATTGAGAAAGAAGACTGTCAAACACCCAGTGTCAGAGAGAGAGAAAAAGACAAATCATGCAAACAATAAAACTGAGCAAACAGCATTCTGAACTGAAGCCCACAGAGGACGGTTGTCCAGCGCAGAGCCGAGTAAGCACTGTAGGACAGTGAGCTGAACCTCGGCCTGCAACACCCTGATCTTTTTCAATATGGCCCGGCACTTAAACCATCGTCCAAACATCAGCAACAGGAATTCTGCAGATGCTGGAAATTCAAGCAACATACATCAAAGTTGCTGGTGAACGCAGCAGGCTGCTTGGCCTGCTGCGTTCACCAGCAACTTTGATGTATGTTGTCCAAACATCAGGCTCGGTTGCTTAGATACACTCTGGGGCCTGGACCTAGCTGCCTCGATTTCGCCTGTTCCTGACCTTTCCAGTTTGGCCCAATGCTTAAGTCGATTGTACTTTGGGTCCTCCTTGTTCTTGGTGACAGGCCCGCTGCCTCGCCCTGCCATATCGAATTGCTTCCAAGTCCAAAGGGAAGTTGCAGGGTATTGCCTGCGATGATCGTTTACCAGAAAAAGAGTGATTAACAAAGTACTTAGTTGCTTTCTTTGTTTTGCTCCATGAGACCAGAACTGGGGACATGGCCTCGAGACTCATGGGAGGCTAATCCAGAAGATTAAGATCCACGGAGTCCGCGACGAATTGGCTGTTCACATTCAGAACTGGCTGGTGTGTAGAAGACGGAGGGTAGTGGTTGAAGGGACTTTTTCCAGCTGGAGCAGAGTTACAGCAGAGTTGCGGTGTCCCCCCAGAGCCAGGAGCGTCCCGATGCCTAACTGAGTTAGGTGCCGGGCTGAATTGGAAAGGTTGGGTACAGGACGAATCGGGATGGCGCAATTCTGGCCCAGGAGCAGTCCGAGAGTGAGGAATGATCCGATGTCTGGACCATTTCAGCGCCGGGGCCGGGTTGGATTGAAAGGGTAAGGGAGGAAAGGTGAAGGCTGGTCTGAGAACAGCGAATGTCTGGATGATTTCAGTGCTGGGTCGGATTGTAAAGGTAGCGGTGTTGGGACTGCAGCCAGAGTGAAGGCTGGTTCCGTTCGATTCTACTTGCTGCTCTGCGATATTTATTCAGTAGCGCGCTGAACTGAGGCTGTGGTCTGCTCTGCCTGCAGTGATGCCTGGCTTTGTGTCTTTGGTAAAACTTCAATTCCGAAGCTATTTGCTTATTTTTATTGTTTACACGACTTGTTTCTCTCTTTGCACATTGACTGTCAGACTCTCATTTTTTTTCAATGAGTTCCTTTGAGGTTTCTTTGTTTGGTGGCTGCCAGTAAGGAGACAAACCTAGAGGCTGTCTAATGTTTATATACTTTGATAATAAATGTACTTTGGACTTTGAGCGATCTGCTGCCCCCACACCCCTCACCGAGTGCTGGGTGCCAAGTCAGTGAGGGTTATGTGGGCAATCTCCCTCACTCCCTCGCTCTGCTGCCTTTTTCTTCCATCAAGAACGGAATTCAGCGCGTCCCCCTTCCTTTGAGAAGCGACAGCTGATGTGTAAATGGTTGCACGTTAGTTTCAGCTGGTGAAATTAGGTGTGTTTGATATAATGATGTGTGTATTTGAAATGTGTTGCTTTCAAAAACATCATAACAGGCTCTTACTTGGATAAGCTGGAATGGCTTGCGGTGTTTTGCTGAACGCTGTGGGTACGCTACATTGATGCCGGAAGTGTAGGCGTCCCTCAGCACATCCTTGTGTGCGTCGGCTGTCAACGCAAATGACGCATTTCACCATATGTTCCAACATGCATGTACTGTGCAAAACCCTTAGGCACGTATACATAGCTCGGGAGCCTATGGCTTTTGTACAGTACCGTACTTGTCAACGTGGAGCGGAGCGTGGGTTTGTACATCTGGTGGGAGCAAAGGATGTTGGGAATGGCGAAGGTGCAGTGTTCTGCGAGGGGTGTGGCACAGGTGGCAGAGGAGTGCCGGGGGTGAGGGATGGCACAGGTGCAGAGACACCCAACCCCGAGATACCAGGGAAAGACATTTGATTCCAAACAGTTGGTTTATTGATCATTACAGAATGTCTCTCCGGTGCTTCCCGCTCCCTCCCCCATTTACCAACCATGATTCCCCTCTCCCTGTCCCCCTTCCCACTCTCAGTCCACAATAGAGACCCAGATCAGAATCAGGTTTATCATCACTCACACAAGTCATGAAATTTGATCTTTTTTTTTGCAGCAACGGTATAGTGTAATACACAAAATTTATTACAGTGCTGTGCAAAAGTCTTAAAAGGCATCCGTTAGTCTTGCGAGACCATGGATCTGCGCCTGGAAAGTCTTCACTCTCCAGGCCGCAGGCCTGGGCAAGGAAGACCAGCAGTTGCCCATGCTGCAAGTCTCCCCTCTCCACGACACCAATGTTGTCCAAGGGAAGGGCATTAGGACCCATACAGCTTGGCACCGGTGTTGTCGCAGAGCAATGTGTGATTAAGTGCCTTGCTCAAGGACACAATACGTTGCCTCGGCTGGGGCTCGAACTCACGACCTTCAGGTCACTAGTCCAATGCCTTAACCACTTGGCCACGTGCCCACACGTAAAAGCTATATCTATGTGCCCAAGAGTTTTGTCCAGTTCTGCACATCAGTGATAATGAACCTGATTCTGATTCAGTCTTGCTTTGATAAATAAACCTGAATCTGTATATAAATCCACCTACAATACGTCTCTACCACAGGAGGTATAAGGCACACCTTCCCTCCGCTGGCCCGCAGATCACCCTCGGCTCGGGCGAGGTGCGGCACCTTCCCTCCGCTAGCCCGCAGGTTACCTTCGGCTCGGGCGAGGTGTGGCACCTTCCCTCCGCTAGCCCGCAGGTTACCTTCGGCTCGGGCGAGGTGTGGCACCTTCCCTCCGCTAGCCCGCAGGTTACCCTCGGCTCGGGCGAGGTGTGGCACCTTCCCTCCGCTAGCCCGCAGGTTACCCTCGGCTCGGGCGAGGTGTGGCACCTTCCCTCCGCTAGCCCGCAGGTTACCTTCGGCTCGGGCGAGGTGTGGCACCTGCTTAGACCCACCCCACCCTGATCAGAGTCATGTGAAGCAGGTGGAGACGATCACAAGTCCTGGTTATGTGACCACTGACACCAGGCGGACAATCTCTGAAGGGTGTTGATAATGGCTGGGGTCACCTGTCACGAAAGAGTCTTTTGCCATCGATCAGTGTCAAAAAAGCCAAATTAAATCCACTGTGGTTCAATGTTGTAAAACAATAAAATATGAAAACTTCCAAGCGGGCCGGGGAGGGGTGGGTGAATACTTCTAACAGGCACTGTATACACAGATTGATTGTACGTCCGTAAAGTGATGCCGGGCTGTTCATGAAGTGACTGACAGGAAACAACAAATCAGTGGAGGAGTTAGCGGGTGGAGACGTTGATCCATCTAAACAGGAGAAGATCTGCGGATGCTGGAAATCCAGAGCAACACACACAAAATGCCGGAGGAACCCAGCAGGTCAGGCAGCATCCATGGAATTGAATAAAGAATTGACTTTTCAGTTGAAGCATCGACTGTACTCTTTTCCATAGACGCTGCCTGGCCTCGTTCAGCATCTTGTGTGTGTTGTTCTTCAGTCTGGTGATCCTGGTGGCGATGTTATGCGGCCCCGTTTTTATAATTAGATGGCATAGGCTCGATGGGTAGAAGAGCCTGTTACCGTGCTGAATCTCTAATTAAAACTGCACATCGCTCTTCAATTTTAACGTATTGAAGTTTCATGGATGCTGAAATCTGTACAGGCAGGTTTGAAATGAAAGAATCTGATGTGAAATCTGAATAACATTTGCTATGTAAATGGGGGAACATGCCCAACTCTTTGTGTGGGAGTTCTTTAACTAACATTGAACATTTACCTTGCTTGTGTGTTTTCAGGCTGTGAAGCAAGCAGACTTGACTTGTCTTGATGGTCGCCATTTCACATGAGGCATAGCCAAGGCCGGTAACGCAGCTTTTAAATTGGGAAGTGGATCTGAAGACTATAATCGGTCAGGACCTGGTACAGGACCGAAACCGGGAGCTGTTTTCAGTTTGTCAGCTTCATCTTCTGCTGCAATATGCCCGCAAAAACTCCCATGTATCTAAAGACATCAACCCCCAAACGGGGCAAGAAGCAGAGACTGCGCGACGTTCTGTCCGGTGACATGATCAGCCCTCCCCTGGGTGATTTTCGCCACAGCGCCCACATCGGAAGAGGCGGCGAAGGTGATATGTTCGGAGACATCTCCTTCTTGCAGGGCAAGTACGACCTCCTTCCCCACGTCAACGGGCGGCCAACTTCCAAAAGCACAGAGCAAGGGCTGAGTGATGAGTACGCCTATGAGCGGGCATTTAACAATGGGGACGGTGTGTATCCCACACTGTTGAAGACTGCTGTTTCCCTCCCTGTCTTCAGCGATGTCCACGAAAGCCAGGAGCAAGAGCAGGCTCCCCCGAAACCCCCCAGACTCCACCTGGAGGAAGGCCCTGCTCAGAGGTCAATGTCAGTCAGCTGCACGGCCGGGTGCTTCCAAGAAATATCCACATTTGACAAGACTGTTGGGTCATCTGTTTCGCTGTCCGCCACATCGCGCACCTCCTCGGAGTGCTCAGTAATTGACATTGGGCAGGTGGATGGCAAGAGAGCCATAATCTTCAACAGTGAGACGTCCCTCGACAACGGCAGCCCTTTCCCATCCGATTCCTACATGAGCGGCTCAGAACATTCGCTTGGCTTGGACTTGGACTTGGGACCTTCAATACTCGACGATGTCCTCAGAATTATGGATGGGTACAAGTTACACTGAAGTAAAGAGACCTGAGAGAGTTTGTTCAGAAAGTCAGTGGTGAAAGGACTTGAAAGGGGGGACAAAAGATGAGCAAAACCAAACTGGTATTCAGTCCAAAGTGAACTCCTGCAGTTGCAGGCAATGGTCCAAGAAAAGATTTCCTGGAGTCTCGATTAGAGAACAAACATAGATACTTTCAACTTCTCAGGATCTCTTTCTAAACTCTATCCACATATTTCATTAAAGAACCCTGCAAAGCTAATTGAACAGATAAACTGCGACTTGATTTTCCTTCACTGAACCGCTTTTAAAGAATGATATCAGGATTACACCGAAGTCACCATCATCATTATGTGCCGTGTTGTATGATGTGGGCGATTATGGTCTTTCCACGACTACGATTGTTCTTGGCATAACTTGTCTACAGAAGTGGTTTACCATTGTCTTCTTCTAGGCAGTGTCTTTACAAGACAGGTGACCCCAGCCATTATCAATACTCTTCAGAGATTGTCTGCCTGGTGTCAGTGGTCACATAACCAGGACTTGTGATCTGCACCGGCTGCTCGTACGACCATCCACCACCTGCTCCCACGGCTTCACGTGACCCTGATCGGGGGCTAAGCAGGTGCTACACCTTGTCCAAGGGTGACCTGCAGGCTAACGGGGGAAGGAGCACCTTACACCTCCTTTGGTAGAGACGTATCTCCACCACGCCACACTGATGTAGAAACACTAAAATGGGCACAGAGGAAGAAAACCCTGCTAAACTCCTGACCTCAGAAGGTATAAAGTATGTAGTACTGGATACTGAAGCAGAAAACATAGAATTATGGCTAGAACCATTTGGGTTTGAATGATAATCTAATGGGTTCCTGATAATGCAAACATGAGGAAATTTGCAGATGTTGGAAATTCAAGCAACACACACAAAAATTGCTGTCCGCCAGAGAAAGCAGGATCTCCCAGTGGCCACACAGTTTAATTCCACATCCCATTCCCATTCTGATATGTCTGTCCACGGTCTCCTCTACTGTAAAGATGAAGCCACACGCAGGTTGGAGGAACAACACCTTATATTCCGTCTGGGTAGCCTCCAACCTGATGGTATGAACATTGACTTCTCAAACTTCCGCTAATGCCCCTCCTCCCCCTCGTACCCCATCTGTTATTTATTTATATACACACATTCTTTTTCTCTCTCTCCTTTTTCTCCCTCTGTCCCTCTGACTATACCCTTTGCCCATCCTCTGGGTTCCCCCCCTCCCCCTTTTCCTTCTCCCTGGGCCTCCTGTCCCATGATCCTTTCATATCCCTTTTGCCTATCACCTGTCCAGCTCTTGGCTCCATCTCTCTCCCTCCTGTCTTCTCCTATCATTTTGGATCTCCCCCTCCCCTTCCCACTTTCAAATCTCTTACTAGCTCTTCCTTCAGTTAGTCCTGACGAAGGGTCTCGGCCCGAAACGTCGACTGTACCTCTTCCTAGAGATGCTGCCTGGCCTGCTGCGTTCACCGGCAACTTTGATGTGGGTTCCTGATAACCATTACTAACAATGATTGATAACAACAGATGTAAATAGGTATAAAATCAACTGGTTATTCTCTCGATCTATAGCTATCTACAGGCCCACTAATTCTCCTGAACTCAGTTACAGCCTACAGAACCGGAGTCTGCAAAATCATTGCTCTTATCCAACTCAGTGCTCCTGTGTCCCAGTTTATATTCGCTGTGCCTTTGACTGCTTTGGACCCAGCTCAGAGTATACCCCTCCTCTTCATCATTTAACCTGCTGAGCGTTCGGTCAGCCCGAACTTATGCTGCCGGGGTCAAAGTTCATTGGCAGTGATCCCGTGGGACAGCTCGATAAACGCAATGTGTTGATCCAAACCTGAACCAGACAAAGACTGAGAAAGGACCAAGACGAGATGCTGGGATTTACGGCTCTGTATTCCCTGTAGTAGTGATGGCAATGAATAGTGGAGCACTTCGTCAAACTGAATGGCCTAATTCTGCTGCTGTGTCTTATGGTCTCATGGTCACTCTGGCTAGACTGGGTGCAAAGCACAAACACAACGGATTCTGCAGATGCTGGAAATATGAAGCAACGCACACAAAATGCTGGATGAACTCAGCAGCTCGGGCAGCATCTATGGAGAGAGTTAGATAGTCAACGTTTTGGGCTGAGATCCTTTTTTAGCACTGAGAAGGAAGAGGGAAGACGCCAGAATGAAAAGATGGAGGGGGAGGAGGGAAAGGTGATAGGTGAAGCCAGGTTGGTGGGAAAGATAAAGGGCTGGAGGCAAAGGGATCTGATAGGAGAGCGGAGAATGGACCATAGGAGAAAGGGAAGGAGGAGAGGACCTAGGGGGAAGTAATAGGTGGAGAGAAGAGGTAAAAAGTTAGAGTGCGGACTAGAGGAAGGGGAAGAAGTTGATTTACTGGAAGGAGAAATCGATGTTCATGCCATCAGGTTGGAGGGTATCCAGATGGAATATAAGGTGTTGCTCCTCCATCCTGAGGGCACATGAATTCTTCACTGAAATGTTGACCATTTGTTGATTGAGAGGGTTGAGTTTTGGGTTCTCCTTCTCTGTTCCACACCCTGAATCTTACAGACAGCCAGCTGCCTGCCTCCTATTACTCACAACGTTGCCTTGAGAATTAGGGAAGGGATCTGGCTGTTGTGTGTCTTTCTGTCTCTGGAGGGATTTGCCCCATTTATGTGCAGATTAACTTGGTGTTTTCTTTTGGTAGTGAAATCAGGCCAATCTAACTCTGGGAATGTGAAGAACAGAACTATCTCTAGATACGAGATGGGAGATTAGAAGTCTGTTGGCTCTCTTTAACGAGGGTCCATTATTTAGCAGAATGTGACCGACAACACAAATTTGCCATTGCTATGCATGGAATGCCGTGCCCATGTTAACAAGTAAAGCAACTGAAACTCATCGGCTCTCGTGAGAAATGGAATACAATCATATTCTTTTGTTTATTTACTGAATGTTAAAATAACTCTATTGTACTGGCTGCCATTTCTATTGAGATGTTGGTTACAGAATGTGTGGTGATTAACATCATAATAATAACCAGGTAGTTAACACAAAAAATATCCAAATATATAACAAAAGACCAACAAATTCAAGCCAATAAATGCAGAAAATGCCAAGAGAAACCAGAAACAATCCAACACATTACCGGATCCTGTAGCAGTTTAACTCAGTCTGATTACTTACACAGGCACAATCAAGTGGCAAACATCATTTAACAAAATCTTGTTTCACAATATGAACTCATAAAAGTCACCATTCCTTATTATAAGTACAAGCCTTACTATAAATACTGTTGATTGTCAATAGTGTGTGAGAAAGTGGGTGGGAGAGAATGTGTGCGCAGGGAGAGGGAGGGATAGGAGTGAGTGAATAGGAAGGGCGGGAGGACGTTATGTGAAGGAGTGAGTGGGTAGAGGGGGGAGAGAGAGAGCACAGAAAGGGATGTGTAAGTGGAGAGAGGGGACTGGGAAGAGTATGTACACAGAGTTGGAATGGAATTAGAATTGGTTTATCTGCAGTGAAAAGCATGTTTTGCAAATTGTTCATAGAGATTGATTCATTACACAGGGCATTGAGGTTGTACAAGGAGAGACAATAACAGGAAGCAAAATAAAGTGTAACAGCTGCAGAGAAAGTGCAGAGCAGGTAGATCGAGAGGCAGAGGCAGATTGTGAGGTCAAGAGTGGGTGAGTGGACAGCAAGGTGTATGGGAGGGATTGCTCAGCAGTGTGGAAGAAAAGAGAGATGGGAAGGAGTATGTTGGCCAAGGTGTGCGTATGATCTGCTCGTTAGAGCCAAGTGGTTGACAGTTTGAAAGACACCACACAGCAAGGTGCAGATGTTTCATCACTGTCTGTTCATGTAAACTGGCCAGATCACTCACTGTCTATCCACATCTACTGCCTGTCCATATCCCCCACAGTGTATCCACATCTACTGTCCATATCCCCCACTGTGTGTCCACATCTACTGTCCATATCCCCCACTGTGTACCCACATCTACTGTCCACATCCCTCACTGTGTGTCCACATCTACTGTCCATATCCCCCACTGTGTATCCACATCTACTGTTCATATCCCCCACTGTGTATCCACACCTGTCCATATTCTCACAGTGTATCCACATCTACTGTCCATATCCCCCACTGTGTGTCCACATCTATTGTCCATATCCCCCACTGTGTACCCACATCTACTGTCCATATCCCTCACTGTGTCCACATCTACTGTCCATACCCCCCACTGTGTACCCACATCTACTGTCCATATCCCCCACTGTGTACCCACATCTACTGTCCATATCCCCCACTGTGTACCTACATCTACTGTCCATATCCCCCATTCTGTGTCCACATCTACTATCCATATCCCCCACTGTGTATCCACATCTACTGTCCATATCCCCCACTGTGTATCCACATCTACTGTCCATATCCACCACTGTGTGTCCACATCTACTGTCCATATTCCCCACTGTGTATCCACATCTACTGTCCATATACCCACTGTGTGTCCACATCTACTGTCCATATCCCTCACTGTGTATCCACATCTACTGTCCATATCCCCCACTGTGTATCCACATCTACTGTCCATATCCCCCACTATGTGTCCACATCTACTGTCCATATTCCTCACTGTGTATCCACATCTACTGTCCATATTCCTCACTGTGTGTCCACATCTACTGCCTGTATTTCTCAACGTGCACCTTCATCAGCTGATTAAAATGAACCTTTTCGCATTCACACACCTGTTTGTGCTAATATGTTAACACTTCCTGTTCTAGAAACCTGTGTTCTGGATTTTAAAATGGTATATATGTTATTAGACACTCAAATTTGCTGTGAAAATTCAGTCTAAGATATCTACTGCTTAAATATGTCTGTCGAATTATTATTTAATCCGCTGGCAGTGTCCTGTGTTTTAATAAATGAAAACAGATCTTCAAACATGAGTGGTTTCAGTCTTTTTTATTGCAGTATAAAGGGCTTGCGTAGGATAAATCAGAGGAATTATTCCCACTGCCAGGGTGGTCATGGTAGTGTAGTGGTCAGCATGATGCTTTACAGGTTCATTTCCCGCCGCTGCCTGTAAGGAGTTTGTACGTTCTCCCCGTGACCAAATGGGTTTCCTCCGGGTGCTCTGGTTTCCTCCCACAGTCCAGAGTCGTACCAGTCGGTACATTAATTGACCATTGTAAATTGTCCTGTGATTAGGCTAGGGTTAAATCTGGAGGGCAGGGGCAGTAGAGTTTGCAGAACGGTGTGGCTGACAGGGCTGGAAGGGCTTATTCCACATGCTAACTCAATAAATATATAAACACATAACTTTAACTTGATTTAAAACAACAGGAGAAAGACCCAGAGGGTGGGGCAACATGATAAATGAGTTGCTATGACAGTCTGAACACCGGAGATGTGTTCTTCCTTACTGACTGCCCGTTACTCTGCTGCTGTTTAGGGCAGCAATAAAGTGCTTCATCTCCGTTAGCCCTTGGACATAGAAACATAGAAAATAGGTGCAGGAGTAGGCCATTCAGCCCTTCGAGCCTACACCGCCATTTATTATGATCATGGCTGATCATCCAACTCAGAACCCAGCCTTCCCTCCATACCCCCGACCCCTGTAGCCACAAGGGCCATATCTAACTCCCTCTTAAATATAGCCAATGAACTGGCCTGAACTGTTTCCTGTGGCAGAGAATTCCACAGATTCACCACTCTCTGTGTGAAGAAGTTTTTCCTAATCTCGGTCTCTACCGTGCCCCGGTGAGGTTGAGGGTCATCATTTCTGACTCTACGTTCAGCCTTGGCGGTGTCCGCGGGCTTCCGTTGTCATGCCAGTATCTTCCTTTCGGTTTTCACTCCTGTCAGTCATACAGGACGGAACTGGAGACTCAGGAACACCGTCGCACTCAGATTTAGAAGGATTCTTCATTGCTATTTCCATCACAATTTTTTTTTGACTAGTCAGGGTTGAGAACCCCTAAATCTGGGGAACTGGTGGATCACTCCTAGTCTGGCCTCTACACTTTGACCTGTTTGGCATGGGTGACCCTACCAAGAGCCAAAACATAAAGCCCTCACCCCGGGCAATGTAGCTCCCCGGGTCACTGAGACACACAATTCTCCAAACCACGACAAGGTTGTGGTCCTGTTGGAGGATCAGTGATGGGTGAAGTCAATAAATACAACCACACATACAGACGGCAGGAGTTCAAAACTCTCTCCTTAAAGGGAGTCAAAAACTAAACTTCAACTCTGAGATTCATAGTCTCCTTCAAAAAGGAAAGTCGAGTTTATTATCGTATGCACAAGTACACGTGTGCACAATTGCACTGAAAACTTAGGTGCAGCAGCATGACTGATCAAAGAACACTGAGGCTGTCTACACGAAGGGTCAGAGCCCTCTCTATTTCCTGAGGAGACTGAGGTCCTTTAACATCTGCCGGACGATGCTGAGGATGTTCTACGAGTCTGTGGTGGCCAGTGCGATCATGTTTGCTGTTGTGTGTTGGGGCAGCAGGCTGAGGGTAGCAGACACCAACAGAATCAACAAACTCATTCGTAAGGCCAGTGATGTAGTGGGGATGGAACTGGACTCTCTGACGGTGGTGTCTGAAAAGAGGATGCTGTCTAAGTTGCATGCCATCTTGGACAATGTCTCCCATCCACTACATAATGTACTGGGTGGGCACAGGAGTACATTCAGCCAGAGACTCATTCCACTGAGATGCAGCACAGAGCGTCATAGGAAGTCATTCCTGCCTGTGGCCATCAAACTTTACAACTCCTCCCTTGGAGGGTCAGACACCCTGAGCCAATAGGCTGGTCCTGGACTTATTTCCTGGCATAATTTACATATTATTATTTAATTATTTATGGTTTTATTACTATTTAAATATTTATGGTGCAACTGTAACGAAAACCAATTTCCCCCGGGATCAATAAGGTATGACTATGACTATGACTATGACAGGCACACAGCGTCAGATAAGCTGGTTTCATAAAAAACATAAATGATACACTTTTTTTTAACAAGAAAGAGCATAATTTGAACAAAAAACAACAAAGTTCAAAGATCAAAGTGGTTATAGTGTTGCTAAACTGTAGTGATTAGACTTGTGCTGGCTGGTTGAAGAACCGAGCGTTTCACTAAAGGATCTGAGGGGAAGGGGTGCATCAAAGAGTAGAGAAGATTAAGGGGCCAAATATTCTTCTTCCAGTGTTTGGCACAATAGAACATGCTGTTGTAAAAACTGTTAACAGCAAATTCAATAATAATTTTAAGGTTAGTAGCACTAAGAAGTGGAAGAAGAATGTCCCAGCAAATCGGATAGCATCTGTAGGCAGAGAAACAGTCAATATTTTGGGTCGTAGAACAGAGAAAGAAAGAGATACAACATTTTCAGTAGAAGAGAAGAGATGGGAGGGATATCTCGAATTAGGGGAACGTCTGCGATTAGGTGAATCAAAGAGACACAAATTAGTTTTCAACAGCAGAGAAGAGAGGGGAGGGATGTATTCAACTGAGGGAATTTCTGCGATAGGATGAATCAAAATGGTTTAACTGGTGGCTGTTACCGGCACATTGAGCTTTTTGGTCTGGGTAATATAGTGTTAATTGTAAAGTGCTGGACCTGCTAGCAGTCCAGACTTAAATGATGAGGAAAAGGAAACCTCAGCCAAAATGGAAAATGGAAACTAATGGCCTCTGTTTCAGTAATAAACAGACCTGGCAGAGCTACAATGGATCGAATGTTCTCCACCACTCTACAGTTCTATACCTCAACCATGACTCCCCTACTGATGTAGGATTCTTGAGTAACAAAGACCACTGTACCAGAAGTTTGATACTTGTGGGACAATCTTGGAAGATGGAAGTCTTCTGATAGTAGAGGAAGAAAGCCATGCAGTCTTTTACACCAATTGCAGTTCATTGCTGGTTGCCGAATGGGTTGAGAGGAAGGTGCAAAGGACCTTCATGGGGCTATAAACAGGTTGACTGACTGGGCAGGGACATAGCAGGTGGAATAGCAGTAGGGTAGTAGGCCTCCACTGGTCAGGGTCGAGCATGGATGTTCTCTCCATGATACACAAGCCAGGGCAGTACGATATGGAGAGCAAGCTGTTGCCCATGTAGCAGACTCCCCTGCTCCATGAATCCAAAGGAACGGCAGAGACCGATACAGTTTGGCACCAGCAGTCCATGGAGTTGCCAGTCAGCGTTGAACTCAACGTAGGACTGCCTTAGGGACTCCAGCTCCGGATTTTTCCCTCAGGGTTTACTCCCAAAGCCTTCCCTGTGAGTGGGTACAGCCACAAGGCAGCGGAGGGTTGAGATCAGAGTTTTCCTTCTCCTTAATGAGCTGCCAGCCACGGCCGATGAGCCCCATCTGCCCAGAGCAATTGCTTCTAAGGTGCCAGTAACCCACCTTTGCCCCTTCTCCTGTCAGTAGAAATGGTTCCACCAGGTTTAGAGGCTAAGCCCACACGTGACGCCAGGAGCTGGACTTGGTTGTCAAAGGCTATTTGAGAAACACACTATTGGGAGCATTCAGTAGGTGGTGGGAGCTTAACCCTGCTCCCACCCCCAGCTATGAAAACCTTGAGGAACTGCAGATGGAATATAATGTGGGAAAAGTATGAAGCTGGTAGAAGCAAATAAAGCAGCAGCATTTAAAAGTGGAGAGAGTTTGAAAGGTTCAGACAGAGTTAATGGGTAGGTACCACAAGGAATTTGAAAGGTAAATGGTTTACTGGTCTTTATTACAAGAACGTGGATATCTTACTGTAATTGGATCAGATATATGACATCACACACTGGGAATTCTGAAGCAATCTCTCTGGATAAAACAACAAAACCTGCTGGAGGAAAATGGACAACCGATGCTTCAGGTTGGGAGCTTTCATCTGGACTGAAAATGTGGGTGTGTGCGTGGGGGTGGGGGGGAGGTTGCCAGTATAAAAAGGGAAGGGGATGGGGTCAAGAGTGGATGCAGGGGAGGGGGTGATAGGCAGATAGAGAAGAGCAGAGTGGGAATAGTGACAGAGGCCAAGAGGTGATAGGTGGATCTAGGAGAGGGGGCAATAAGCAGATGAAAGAGGGGAGAATGGGAACAGTGACAGAGGCTGGGAAGTGATGATGGAGATGAGATAGGACTGAAGATGATGGGATCTAATGATGGCAGATGCAATTTAATGTGGATAAATGTGAAGTTATCCACTTTGGTGGCAAAAATAGGAAAACAGATTATTATCTGAATGGTGGCCGATTAGGAAAAGGGGAGGTGCAACGAGACCTGGGTGTCATTATACACCAGTCATTGAAAGTGGGCATGCAGGTACAGCAGGCGGTGAAAAAGGCGAATGGTATGCTGGCATTTATAGCGAGAGGATTCGAGTACAGGAGCAGGGAGGTACTACTGCAGTTGTACAAGGCCTTGGTGAGACCACACCTGGAGTATTGTGTGCAGTTTTGGTCCCCTAATCTGAGGAAAGACATCTTTGCCATAGAGGGAGTACAAAGAAGGTTCACCAGATTGATTCCTGGGATGGCAGGACTTTCATATGAAGAAAGACTGGATGAATTGGGCTTGTACTCGTTGGAATTTAGAAGATTGAGGGGGGATCTGATTGAAACGTATAAAATCCTAAAGGGATTGGACAGGCTAGATGCAGGAAGATTGTTCCCGATGTTGGGGAAGTCCAGAACGAGGGGTCACAGTTTGAGGATAGAGGGGAAGCCTTTTAGGACCGAGATTAGGAAAAACTTCTTCACACAGAGAGTGGTGAATCAGTGGAATTCTCTGCCACAGGAAACTGTTGAGGCCAGTTCATTGGCTATATTTAAGAGGGAGTTAGATATGGCCCTTGTGGCTACGGGGGTCAGGGGGTATGGAGGGAAGGCTGGGGCGGGGTTCTGAGTTGGATGATCAGCCATGATCATAATAAATGGCGGTGCAGGCTCGAAGGGCCGAATGGCCTACTCCTGCACCTATTTTCTATGTTTCTATGTTTCTAATTGAAGAGGAAGTTGGAGCATGGAACCAGATGAGTGAAGAGGGGATGACCGATGGGAATGGTGGATGAGTGAAGAGGGGATGACCGATGGGAATGGTGGATGAGTGAAGAGGGGATGACCGATGGGAATGGTGGATGAGTGAAGAGGGGGCGGCTGATGGGAATGGTGGATCAGTGAAGAGAGGATCTCTGATGGGAACTGTGGGTGAAGAGGACCGTGTGTGTGGACGATTGGTTGATGGCTGGAGGAGGGGAGAGAACAGAGTGATGGGATGTTGGAGAGATGCTGGATGATCTAAGGATGGGGAATGGCCTCTGCACTATTTGGGTAGGTCCTGAGATGAGGCAAGTCTGGGACATACAGACTCTGTCACATGTTGAACAGGAGGTGACTGATGGAGCGAATGGACAGGAAGTGTGAGATGATGTACCGTTTCTGCCGTTGACACTGGTCTCCCAGTGTATGGGATTCACCCTTCACCTGAGCTGACTTGAAATCGGATTTTTCTGGGAGTCAGTGGAGATTTTCTAACGGTTAGGAGGAGGCTTTGACAGCAAGTTGGTAATCTTTACCCGTGACGGGGCGTGGGAAATGGTATTTATTTCAGGAGTCTGCCGCTGGGTATGTAGGTGATATCACCTGCCCACTGGACCAAGTTCCTTATAGCTTGGTCCTCTCTGCCGGGACAATGCTGGAGGAGCTCAGGGGGCCGAGGACCATCCGAGTGGGGGGAGGACTGCGTGTGGAGAGGGGAGACGGCCGGTTTAAAGCGGGGGAGTGGTGCGAAAGGGGCCAGTCTAGATTGGAAGGGAAGAAATAGCGTGAATGCTTTTTAAAAATTTAATCAACTGGTAATATGCTGGAAAACTGTGGTTGTTTACATTGTTAAAATATCCTGGGAAAGTATTCATATTAATTATTTCACTCTGGTGAAAGTGAGGAAACGCTTTGTTTGCTGTGATTATTCCCAGAGCACCGGCAGATGACCGCTTCGAGCCCTTTACACATGGTGACAGCGTGCTTATCCTCCTCGGCTTTTGACTGACTGCCAGCTTGCGGCCCAGCAGCTGCAGCGGTTCAGCAGCGCTTTGGTCTGACTGTCCCTGTCCCAGCCGACCCAGGGGCACCGATCTCCCGGCGGCTCCCAGCCGAGCCAGGGGCACCGATCTCCCGGCGGCTCCCAGCCGAGCCAGGGGCACCGATCTCCCGGCGTCTCCCCGCTGATCCAGGGGCACCGATCTCCCGGCGGCTCCCAGCCGATCCAGGGGCACCGATCTCCCGGCGGCTCCCAGCCGAGCCAGGGGCACCGATCTCCCGGCGTCTCCCCGCTGATCCAGGGGCACCGATCTCCCGGCGGCTCCCAGCCGATCCAGGGGCACCGATCTCCCGGCGGCTCCCAGCCGATCCAGGGGCACCGATCTCCCGGCTGATCCAGGGGCACCGATCTCCCAGCCGAACCAGGGGCACCGATCTCCCGGCGTCTCCCCGCTGATCCAGGGGCACCGATCTCCCAGCCGAACCAGGGGCACCGATCTCCCGGCGTCTCCCCGCTGATCCAGGGGCACCGATCTCCCGGCGGCTCCCAGCCGATCCAGGGGCACCGATCTCCCGGCGTCTCCCAGCCGATCCAGGGGCACCGATCTCCCAGCGGGGGCGCAGAGCTGACTGACGTAGCGTCAGGGGTGGAGGTGCCCGAGGGGCCAGTGATCGAGGTTCGATGTTATACGGTCAGCGAGGGAGGGTCAGTGCTGGAAGGTCGGGAGTCGTTGAAAAGTACAGCACAGAAACAAGACTTTCAGCCCATCTAGTCCATGCTGTTACAAGAATCATCCCTTGTAATAATGATCAGAGAGACACAGAAAAAAATCTGTATTTACTGACAAGTGACTTTTATTGTCTCAACTAAAAAGCACGGGGGTTCACAAACCATCTATCTGCGTGCACCCCACTGGAATCCCTGACCCTCCATGAACAGTCAATGAAGAGACAAGGTATTACCTGGGAAAGGAGTCTACGGGGCCAGGCATTCCTCGTGGTCCCGATCGCCACCTATCCGTGGGGTGCTCCTCATCGGCGATGGTTGGTCTCCGGTTGCTGGAGAGTTATCGCCCCTGCACATTTGGAGCTCCTGTGTTCTTTATCAGTTGAGCTGGTTGATCTCCATCCCATTGGCTCAAGGGCAGCTGACCTACCTGGGTCACCTTCTTTGGCCAGGGCTGCAACCAACGTTGTTTCACGGTTTCTGCCCCCACCCACCCCACCCACCCCACCCCACCCCACCCCACCCCACAACACAACACAACACAACACCTCCAGCCTCATGTTTTTGTTCCTTTCAACTGACTGACTCAAACCAGTCAAAACTAGGTGACCTAGACACTGAGTCTGATGAGATTACAGACTGCTTCTCTGTACGGCCTGGTACTTTGCATAATAAATAGCCACTCATCTGAGAGTGGTCTCGGGTTTAGCAGGTCATCACCTGAAGCTCCTTGTGTCCATGTTCAATTGCTGTGATTAGATTATCCCAGGGCAATAGTCCACAGAATGAGGGGCAACAAAGACAAATGGTTTGTCAGCTTCCCCTGTCCTTGATTCGTCAAATCCGCTAATTTGCAGACTGTAGTTCCTTCTGGCCAATGGTGTCAAATCATTTAAACTGCCTACTCCCATCGACCACAGCCCTCCATATCCCTCCCATCCACGTACCTATCCAAACTTCTCTTCAACGTTGAAATCGAGCTTGCATGCACCAGTTGTGCTGGCAGCTCGTTCCACACTCTCACCACCCTCCGAGTGAAGAAGTTTCCCATCATATTACTCTTAAACTTTTCACCTTTCACCCTTAACCCATGACCTTTGGTTGTAGTCCCACTCAACCTCAGTGGAAAAAGCCTGCTTGCATTTAGCTGATCTATACACCACATAATGTTGTACACCTCTATCAAATCTCCCCTCAATCTTCTGCATTCCAAGGAATAAAGACCTAACTTATTCAATCTTTCCCTGCAACTCAGGTCCTCCAGACCCAGCAACATCCTTGTAAGTGGAGGTGTCCAAGGGTCCGGTGGTTGAGGTTCAATGTATATGGTCAGGGAGAGAGGGGTCATTCAGGGAGGGGTCAGTATGGGATGTTAGTGGTGGCTGGTGGGTCAGCGAGGGATGGGGGAGGTGTTTAGTTTTGGATTAGTCAGTGTGAGAGTTGTCAGGGATGGACGGTCAGTGGTACAGGCCTGGGTCTGGACAGTACTGTTTGTGTTGGTGGTAACGTTGGACACAATCCCAGAGTGACCACAGATCTGCTTTTTTCCACCAGGAAGGAAAACCTCGCTGAAGGGTCTCGGCCCGAAACATCGACAGTATTCTCTTCTCCATTGATGCTGCCTGACCTGCTGAGCTCCTCCAGCACTTTGTGTGTGTTGAAGGGAAAACTTGCTCCCAGTGGGAACATTGAACTTCCAGCTCAACAACACCTTCCACCTGTACAGCCCCTGTTATTAGTGAAACCTGATAAACTGCTTTAAAACACCATTTCCCATCACAAGGATAGACGGCAACTCCCATGGGTTGTGAGACCAGAACACTAAAAGCTTGGGTCAAAATTCAAAGGGATAGAGAAGTTTGGGAGGGAATTCCAGAGTTTAAGAGGTCTGAAGGTGAAGGAATGCGAAGAACCAACTTTCGTACTAATTGGTATTTTGTCCTCCTGGCCTCATGGAAGATTTTAGCCATCGAAGCCTTATGACTTCGGGGAGACACTGATCTCATTGTGTTGGGATCCCTCAGTTCCTGTCCAGTAACCAGATGTCAGTGAGGTCATCACCATCTGTCCCGTCCCCACTGCAGTCTCGATCTCTCTCAGCTTCAGATGACTTCACTGTGGTTTCCATAAATAAACAAATCCTTTCAGAAACCGCTTAGCCTGGCATGAGAGACAGCACTTACGCCAGTGTAGAGCAAGCTCGGCCTGGCTTTAGTTGACAGTTCAGTACACATTGTTGTTTTTCTGTACCATAAGACCATAAGCTATAGGAGCAGAATTAGGCCATTTGGCCCATTGAGTCTGTTCCACCATTTCATCATGGCTCATCCATTTCCCTCTCAGCTCCAACTCCTGCCTTCTCCCTGTATCCCTTCATACCCTGACTAATCAAGAATCTGTCAACCTCTGCCTTAAATTTTCCAATGGCTTGGCCTCCGCAGCTGTCTGTAGCAAAGAATTCCACAGATTCACCCCCTCTCTGACTAAAGAAATACCTCTGCATCTCCATTCTAAGTGGTCTATTCTGAGGCTGTGCCCTCTGGTCTCAGGCTCCCCCACCAAAGGCAACACCTCCTCCACGTCCACTCCATTGAGACCTTTCACCATTCGGTAGGTTTCAGTGAGGTCACCCCTCGTTCTTCTGAACTCCAGTGAGTGGAGGCCCGGAGCCATCAAACGCTCTCCATACGGCAAGCCTTCCAGTCCTGGATCTCTACATGGTTGTGGCCAGGAGAACCACCTCACAGGTTTGAGGACCAGGTTACCCGGTGCTGAGGGAGTCCTGCACGCACTTTGAGGTATAGTCTCAGATGAGAAGTTACAATGAGGCCCCAGCTCATTTCTTGGCTGATTTGAAGATCTCACAGGCACTCCATGAAGACCAGAGGTCCTCCCAGTAGTCTCTTGAACAATTTTAAGCCTTCACACAGGACCTGAAGAGAATATCAGGCGATTACCACATGGTCAGAATCAGAATCAGGTTTATTAATACTGACTTATGGCTTGAAATTTTTTGTTTTGTGGCATCACAAGACTTAATAAACATAAGAATAAAAGAACTTAAGAAATAGGAGCAGGAATCAGCCATCTGGCCTGTCGAGCCTGCTCCACCATTCGATAAGATCATGGCTGATCTGGCCATGGACTCATCTCCACCTACCTGCCTTTTCCCCATAACCCTTAATTTCCCTACCGTGCAAAGATCTATCCAACCTTGTCCTAAATATATTTACTGAGGTAGCCTCCACTGCTTCATTGGGCAGAGAAATCCACAGATCCACCACTCTCTGGGAAAAGCAGTTCCTCTTCATCTCCTTCCTAAATCTACTCCCCTGAATCTTGAGGCTATGTCCCCTAGTTCTAGTCTCACCTACCAGTGGAAACAACTTTCCTGCCTCTATCTTATCCATCCCTTTCATAATGTTATATGTTTCTATAAGATCTCCTCTCATTCTTCTGAATTCCAGCAAGTACAGTCTTAGGTGACTCAATCTCTCCTCATAGTTTAACCTCCTCATCTCTGGATTCAACCTGGTGAACCTCCTCTGCATGGCCTCCAAAGCCAGTATATCCTTTCTCAAGTAAGGAGACCAGAACTGCACACAGTACTCCAGGTGGAGCCTCACCAGTACCCTGTATATTTGTACTAGTAACCTCCCTGCTCCTAAATTCCATCCTCCTAGCAATGAAGGCCAGTATTCCATTTGCTTTCTTGGTAGCCTGCTGCACCTGTAAACCAACCTTTTGTGATTCATGCACTTAAAAAAATTAAGTTTGAACTCCTTTGAACTTAAGCACAAGAGATTCTGCAGATGCTGGAAATCCAGAGGAACACACACAAAATGCTGGAGGAACCCAGCAGGTCAGGCAGCATCCATGGAAATGAATAAACAGTCGATGTGTCTGTCTGAGACTCTTCATCAGAATTGGAAAGGAAGAGGGAAGACGACAGAATAAGAAGGTGGAGTGCGGGGGTTGGAGGGGAAGGGTGATAGCTAGAGGGTGATGGGTGAAGCCAGGTGGGTGGGAAAGGTAAAGGGCTGGAGAGAAAGGAATCTGATCGGAGAGGAGAGTGGACCATAGGAGAAGGGGAAGGGGGAGGGGCACTGGGGGGGGGGTAGTTGGCAGGTGAGAAGAGGTAAGAGGCCAGAGCAGAGTATGGAAGAAGGGAGGGTGACAGACAATTTTTTTACTGGAAGGAGAAATCGATTTTCCTGCCATCAAGCTACTCAGACAGAATATAAGGCATGTCTCTCCTTTGAACGTCACCCTCTCACTTTTAAAGTATGCCCTCTGATTCAAAGTAAAATTTATTATCAGAGTACATACATGTCATCCTTATTCCTGTGGGCATACTCAGCAAATCTATAGAACAGTAACTGTAAATAGGGTCAATGAAGGAGCAAGAGTGTAGCAGACAACAAGCTGTTCAAATGCAAATATAAATACATAAATCATGTTTCATAAACAAATAATAATAAACACATAAACAATATCTGTACCTCTCACAATCTTGTAAACCTCTATCAGATCACCCCTCACCATCCAGCATTCCAGAGAAAACAACCCAAGTTTATCCAGCCTCTCGTGACAGCACATGCTCTCTAAACCAGGCAGCATCCTGGTAAACCTCTTCTGCACCCTCTCCAAAGCCTCAACATCCTTCCTGTAGTGGGGTGACCAGAGCTGAATGCAATACTCCAGAATTTTATGAAGCTACAACATTGTGATTGCAAATATAAAATTTGGGACCACCGTTGAGATGAGAAGCTTCCCGTTCTTGAGTGTCAACATGTCAGATGACCTACCGTGGGCCCAACATAATGTTCTGTAGAAAAGTTCTGTAGACCAGTTCTGTAGAAAAGTTTGGTAAGAACAATCATGGTGATGGAAAGGCCACGATCGCAAACGTCATAGGACACGGCACATAATGATGATGTCATACGGCACTGCGCATTAATGATGATGTCATACGACACGGTGCATAATGATGTCATACAGCACGGCGCATAATAACAATGTCATATGACACGGCACATAATAGTGATGTCATACAGCAGGAGACACAATGATGATGTCATACAGCACGGCCCATAACGACGATGACAATGATTTCTGCGCACAGGGAATGAGGATTTGGAGAACTACTCCCCCTCCACTCCAGTAACAGCCATCGAGGCTGTGGAACGATGTCTCGGGGCTGAATGGCCCCACCCCGTGTCCCCATGGTCCTGACGCCACTATTCCCAGCTCCCACACCCACTTTCCTGATTCCTCAGCAAAGGATTTCCTTTGCTGAATTCATGTTTCCTTTTCAAATAAAATTAGAATTTTTTTTCAGGTAACCTTGGAAACAGGAAGTGGGATTCATGGGTCAACGATACAATATATCTCAGAGTTTTGTAATATTTGACCCTGAATGACCTGTTCTTTTTATATCCAAAACAACATGACTCATGTGCTTTATTTATGGTCTGTAAATAAAGTTTTCAGTAAATCAGCACAATCTGCATTCTTTATCGGACAAAGTAAAATTCGTGGGCTCTGAAGTTCAAACAGGAAGTGTCAGAAGGTGAGGCAGCATCTGTGGAGACAGGAACCATTTGAAGTTCAAAGTTCAAAGGTGGAGCATCCCTCCTCAGATGATTCTGGTGAAAGGGCGTTTGACCCAAAAGGGTGCCAGCCACATTTTCAGTATTTCAGATTTCTACCATCTGCATTTCTTTGATTGCTATGCACTTTAAATGCCTTATGAATCTTTGACGGAGAAATTCTCTAGTCTGAGTTTTGAATACAAATATTCAGAAAAAAAAACCTGGGATTCTAATCGTGTGAAAGGCCTTATTGCCACACTTCTCTCTGCGAAAGCTATCTCCACAGCAACAGCTTTGGAGGTGGTGGCTGGAGTGCATCTACAAATGTTGTAGTGGACGTGGAGGTAACTGGGGAAAAGTCTTATAGAGAAGGGAGGGCTTAGGTGAAGGAACATCATTATGACACTCGACAAAATCTCTGCCAAATATCTGAATGAAGGTTTTGCTAAGGCAGCCAAAAATATGGCAGGTGAGACTTGTGGCTGAGAAACAATCTCAGGTTCTGGGTCCTCCTTCATGGTGGTTGGAGAAGTTGACTCTGGGACTGCAGGAAGTGGTTCTGACAGGAGTAGCCACCTTTTCTCTTGTTCTATTTTCTTCTTCTAGTTTGTGCATCTTTGTCTTGGGAAGGTGTGTTTAGGTCACTGGGGTATTCTCTTATTAATAAACACAAAATAATCTGCAGATGCACTCTCAGCAACACTCACAACACACTGGAGGAACTCAGCAAGTCAGGCAGCATCCGTGGAAACGATGAGCCGACGTTTCGGGCCAGAACCCTTCGTCAGGACTGAAGAAAGAAGGAGGGGGAAGGATTTGAAGAATGCTTGTAGGTTCGGTTGAAAAACCAGTAATTTGAAAGACAAAGGGGTGGGGGAGGGGATAGGCAGGAAAGGTGAAGAAGGAATAGGGGAAAACACAATGGGTAGTAGAAGGAGGCGGAACCATGAGGGAGGTGGTAGGCAGCTGGGGGAGGGGGCAGAGTGACATAAGGATGGGGGAAGGGAGGGGGAGGGAATTACCAGAAGTTGGAGAATTCTATGCTCATACCAAGGGGCTGGAGACTACCTAGACGGTATATGAGGTGTTTCTCCTCCAACCTGAGTTTAGCCTCATCATGGCAGTAAAGGAGGCCATGTATGGACATATCCGAATGGGAGTGGGAAGCAGAGTTGAAGTGGGTGGCTACTGGGAGATCCTGTCTGTTTTGGCGGACGGAACGGAGGTGCTCAACGAAGCGGTCCCCCGATCTGCATCCAGTTTCACCGATGTACAGGAGGCCGCACCGGGAGCACCGGATGCAATAAATGACCCCAACAGACTCACAAGTGAAGTGTTGCCTCATCTGGAAGGACTGTTTGGGACCCTGAACGGTGGCGAGAGAGGAGGTGTAGGGACAGGTGTAGCACTTACACTTACAGGGATACGTAGCGGGTTGGAAATCAGTGGGGATGGACGTGCGGATCAGGGAGTCGCGGAGGGACCAATCCCTGCAGAAAGCGGAGAGGGGTGGAGAGGGAAAGATGTGCTTCGTGGTGGGGTCCTGTTGAAGGTGGCGGAAGTTGCGGAGGATAATGTGCTGGATCCGGAGGCTGGTGGGGTGGTAGGTGAGGATAAGGGGAACTCTGTCCCTGTTGTGGTGACGGAAGGATGGGGTGAGGGCCGAAGTGTGGGAAATGGAGGAGATGCGGGTGAGGGCATCGTCTCTTATTAATCCTTCTATTGTTCCCTTTAATATCTGATCTCCCCTTCCTGATCTGATGGCCCAGTGGTTAAGGTGTGGGACTTGAGATCCAATGGGTGTCTACCCAGGTGGGTTCAAATCCTGCTCACTGCGGTGCTGTATTTAGGTGGACAATGGTTCAGCTGGTGGAGCTCCTGACTCACAGAGCCGGAGACCCGGCTTTGAGCCTTGTCTCTGACGCTGCGTACCTTCAACGGTATGGGCTTTCCCTTTCCTCCTACACCCCAAAATTGTGTGGGATGACAGGCTAATTGGCCACTGTAGTGGAGTGCCACAGGGATCGGTGCTGGGTCCACTGTTGTTTGTCATCGATATCAATGATCTGGATGATAATGTGGTTAACTGTAGTGAACAGTGAGAAAGACTATCATAGCTTGCAGTGGGACCTGGACCAGCTGGGAAAATGGCAGATGGAATTTAAGGTAGGCAAGTGTGAGGTGGTGTACTTTAGGAGGACCAACCAAGGTAGATCTTACATAGTCAGTTTTGGGCACCTAGGAATGTGGTAGAACAAAGGGATCTGGGAATACAGGTGCATAATTCATAGAAAGTTGCGTTAAAGGTAGATAGGGTCACATAGAAAGCTTTTGGCTCATTGGCCTTCATAAATTAATGTATTGAGTACAGAAGAGGGGATGTTAAGTTGAAATTGTTCAGACACTGGTGAGGCCTAATTTGGAGTTTTGTGTGCAGGTTTGGTCACCTACCTATGGGAAAGATGTAAATAAGGTTGAAAGAGTACAGAGAAAATTTACAGGGATGGTGCTGAGAATTGAGGACTTGAGTTAAAGGGAAAAGTTGAATTGGTTTGGACTTTATTCCCTGGAGTGTAGGAGAATGAGAGGAGTTTAGATAGAGGCGTACAAAATTCTGAAAACGGCGACTCCTTTGCTCACATCTTCGGAAACAGCTCAATTTCTATCTCACTATTTCTGTTTCTATTTTTGCCATCTCTTTTTTTCCCTTTCAAGGCACTTTTGAAGACCCTGACCTGGAGTTACACGCTGACTTCGGTTCTTGGCAGGAGTGGGACCTGCTCTCAGGGCCTTGCAACCGGCCGCTTTTCGATATACCAAAGATGTGGCCTAGAAGACTAGCGCGCCTTCAGGGTGCTGGATTTTGGTGGCTCTGGAGGCGGGCGGATTCGAGGCTGGCGCCGCCACCTGGTGCGTCGTGGGAGTACGCGGAAGATCATAAGCAGCAAGCAGGCAGCTGGCTGTGTGCCCAGAGACCCAAGTTCTTTGGCACAGAGCTTGGAAAAAGCAATGCAATGGACTCTTAAAATCGTAAATCAGCAAGTTGTTTGTTATGTCTCCCCTCTCGCTGTGAAATGGAGACATCTCTTTTTACCTTATTAGGGAGAGAGAGCCTGTGGTACGTCTAATTACCGGGTGAATGAGTAGTCTTTGGGGTACTGCAAGTCTGTGTCTTTATTGATGCTTTGCTGCATGCTTGAGTGCTCAGTGGGGGGTGTCAATGCCTTTTTTTGCTGGTGGAGGGGGATCGTTGCTTTGCTGCTGCTTACGCATGGGAGGGGGGAGCTGGGGGGCCATGGGGTTCTAACATTTAACTATCATTCATTCTTTGGGGCACTCCTCTGTTTTTGTGGATGTTTCTGAAGAAAAAGAATTTCAGGATGCATATTGTGTTCATTTCTCTGACATTAAATGTAGCCATTGAAACCTATTGAAAGATAGGGTCAATGCAAGCAGGCTTTTCCCACTGAGATTGGGTGGGACTACAACCAGAGGTCAGGCCTTAAGGGTAAAAGGTGAAAAGTTGACGAGGAACATGAGGGGAAACTTCTTCGCTCAGAGGGTCAAAAGAGTGTGGAACGAGCTGCCAGCACAAGTGGGGTTTTGCAGGGCCAATTTCAACATTTAAGAGAACTTTGGATAGGTACATGGATGAGAGCGGTATGGAGGGCTACGGTCTGAGTGCAGGTTGATGGGACTAAGCAGATTCAGCACAGACTAGTTGGGCCAAATGGCCTGTTTCTGTGCTGTAGTGTTCTACGTCTGTAAATTCCCCTTGGTTGTGTAGGTGGGAGGTATAATCTGAAGGGAGTGGGGGTAAATGAGATGTTGGGAATGTGGAGAGCATTAAAAATGTTGGATTAGTGTGGGATTAGAGTAAGTGGGTGGTTAATGGTCAGCAGGGATTTGGCGGGCCAAAGGGCCTGTGTCTGAGCTGAGCCTCTCTATGACTCCACAAATATGTGCGACACACACCTGATCCGCTCTGCTCCCCTAGCCAAACTGAAGAAAGACAGACTTAGAGTCGTTGAGTTGGACGGTGCAGTGCGGCCCAATTGTGTTCCAGGTGCCTTCCCTCTTATATTCAGCTTTTTATATTCAGCCTTAGGTGTGCAAGGACAAATTAGGGCCTCTAGGGTGGAAAAGAACGGTGGACAATGAAAGGCAAGTTGTGATGCAATAAATAGATAAATCATGTCCATATTCCCCGGAGAGTCACTTCATCCTGTGACCCTGACCTGCAGAGACATCTCGTTACAGCTGTCGGATCTCTGTTCATTTTCCGATCCTTAGGGTTCTTCCCCCAGTCAAGAACGAAGGGCAGTCACAATTCTTACAAGTGTTTATTTTAGAGTGCAGCAAACATACAAATACTGAGCAAACTGGATAAAGAGCTGAGAAACGATGTGTAACACTTTAGTTTCCTTGGCTGTGTAAGTCTAGAGCGGACACTCTCTTCCCACCAAACTCAGGAGACTGAGACAGCTTGTCCCATCCCAGACCCCGGTTTGTGTGGACACTTGCCACAAAATAACAGTCAGCAGACAGTGCACTGCGTACAATTAAAGGAATTATATTTATGAATCTTAATGAAAGGGTTAGTAAAGAAAATCAAAAAGAAAAGGGCCCATTCTAATTAAACAGTCAAATGTGCACAAGTTGGAGATTATCTTGAACTTCTCTCACTCACGTGCTGGGCCCCCAATCAACGTGAAAGCACACATCACCTTCCGAACGTCGCTTGTAATCCATCTCGAACAAACGAGTCTCCCACAGGATCATACGCTACGACCGGTTCTCCCCAGCGTCTTCTCTCTTCACCTCCTCGCGAACAAAAGCCCAAGACCAACCTTATTGTCCCTCACCAAGAAACACCTCCTGCTAAACGGATCGCACGCATTCCACATCGTCCCTTATCTTCAACGATAACCCAAACAGGCTGAAAGCAGAACAAGTTGCTCCTACAGAGCTGCCATATGAAACACCAACAGCACAACAGTACAGTACAGGTATGAACCAGGGCATTACACGATGTTAAGAGGTAGAATGAATGCAAAGACAAAAGGAATAAAGATGGCGCCTCTGAAAAGGCCATCACTTTCATAGATAAGAAGTTCCTTAGATAGGGATAAACTAGTCAGTAGGCTACATAATTAAAACAATTACATCACATGGGTCATGTGCTAATCACAGGCATCTGTTAGTCTTGCGAGACCATGGATCTGCGCCTGGAAAGTCTTCACTCTCCAGGGCGCAGGCCTAGGCAAGGTTGTATGGAAGACCGGCAGTTGCCCATGCTGCAAGTTTCCCCTCTCCACGACACAGATGTTGTCCAAGGGAAGGGCACAAGGACCCATACAGCTTGGCACCAGTGTCGTCGCAGAGCACTGTGTGGTTAAGTGCCTTGCTCAAGAAACACAACTCGCTGCCTCAGCTGGGGCTCGAACTCACGACCTTCAGATCGCTAGTTGAACGCCTTAACCACTTGGCCACGTGCTAATACATGTGCTAATACTTAGCCAATAAAAACGGAGAAAAGACGTAACCGTTAGTTTAGCTGCTATACCGCTTTCTGCCAGTGAGTGAGGATGAAACACCATGTACTGTGAAAAATAAGTGGGTTAGTTAAAAAGTACAAATGTTATAAAAAAATATTATTAAAAGAACAGTGGTTTCCAACAGAGTGAAACTCCAACAGCTCTTCATCTAATTGATTGGAAATTCAGGCAATCCAGCATCTGGCTCACTGGGAGTCAGAATAGGGAGTTCCAGCCAGGTCTAGGGTCAGGATCTGAGACAACAGGGCCAGGCACTAGGGTGGGTAAACTCACAGGCAGACAGAAAGTCAGAAGTGCTCATGTATTCACCTTTCCCTTTAAACTCAGAGAGAGACACAGGAGAGTGCAGATGCTGGAACCGGGTGTAACACACTGTTACAAAGATCTACCCCTTAGTAATAATGATCAGAGAGGCACAGAGAGAATCTGTCATTGCCAATAAGTACCTTTATTGTCTCAATGGAATATGCACAGATTTACATAACCGAATACCTGGATGCACGCCTACTAAGTTTTCCTGAACAGTCAAAGAATAGAAAATGTGATACCAGGAACAAGAAGTTTCTGCTGGCCATGTTCCCTGTAATCCCCTTGTGAATCTCCATGTGTTTGTTGGGCACTCCACATCCATAATATTGGGTCTCTAGAGAGTCACCACTGCCAGAGCACCCAAAGCGTCTGCTTTTATATTTATTCCTTACCAGTTCAGATGTTGCATTTTAGTGTTATCGGCTATGGGTCATCTGATTGATCTTTAACACCTTAATAAAACATTCATCAAGCCAAGCAGCTTCAGTTCACAAAATGGATGACGCAGTGCTGCTTCACAAAGTGGCAGCCTCCATCTCCTTTGACCTCATGGCAAGAACAAATGCAATTGGTCTGTCTGCTTCCACTGTCCTTGATTCATTCAAATTCACTGATTTGTAGACGGTGGTTCTTTCTGGCCAACAACACAAAACATGGAAAGAACTCAAAGAGTCAGGTAGCATCTGTGGAGAAAATGGACAGTCGACTTTTCAGGTCGTGAATATGGCAAGCCCATGCTCTTTTTTGTTGCTGCCTTTGGGAAGGAGGAACAGGGGCCTTAGTTCCCACACTACCAGGTTCAGGAACAGTTATTACCTTTCAAGCATCAGACTCCTGAACCAGAAAGGATAACCACTCACCCCAGCTCTGAACTGATTCTACAACCTGTAGACTCACTTTCAAGGACTTGACAACTCATGTTCTCTGTATTATTTATTTACTTTTTTTTCGTAGTTGTGCAGTTACCCTTTGTTGCATATTGGTTGCTTGTCAATCTCTGACATGGAGTCATCGAGAAGTACAGCACAGAAACAGGCCATTTGGCCCATCTAGTCTGTGCTGAACCATTTAAACTGCCTACTCCCATCAACCTGCACCCGGACCATAGCCCTCCATATCCCAACCATCCATGTACCTATCGAAACTTCTCTTACACATTGAATTCGAGCTCGCATGCACCACGTGTGCTACAACTCGTTCCAAACTCTCACAATCCTCCGAGTGAACAAGTTTCCCCTCGTATTCCCCTTAAACTTTTCGCCTTTCGCCCTTAACCCATGACCTCAGGTTGCAGTCCCGCCCAACCTCGGTGGAAAAAACCTGCTTGCATATACCCTATCTGGGTAATTTTGTGTAGCTCTAGCAAATTTATTCGATTCTGTTGTATTTCTTTGTTCTACTGTGAATGTCTGCAGGAAAATAAATCTCAGGGTGAAATATAGTGTTTGTCCATCCTGTCGGGCGGTGATGGGAAACGTGTGCGGGACAGTTTTTAAAGTGGAAAAGCCGTTGCCCTGGGACAGTTCCACTCTCTCTACCTCAGAAGTCCGGGTCCAGTGGTACGAACAAGCGTCACAAACTGGGGTCTTCCTTGGTTGCTGTGGATGACCGTGACATCTTCTGTGCCTCGTCATGCCCTTCGCTCTCCACGGAGCGTTGCAGAGCCGCCTTCCTGGCCGTTGGATCTCACCGTAGATCTCATCCACCTGAGCTGACTTCACATGCTCGGACAGGTATGTCCCTGTCTCACCGGGGTATGAGGCCGCCGGCTACCCTCACCTGGTTTAGCCCACCTGTCGAAGTGACGTACCGGGGTGTGGCTGCTCTCACATGCAAACAGCGACTTGGAGCCATAGGTGAGAGGTGAGTGAACTGTTCCAAAATGGACACGACAAGCCCCTTCACCAGAGGTGTTGCCCCCTCCTCGAACATCTCATTGTGACATATACAGTATGTAGTTTGATAATAAATTTACTTTGAACTTTGAACTTTTCAACTGGACCGAAAGGAGATAGTGTAAAGAAGTGAAGCTCCTTTGTCCAATTGCAATCATCTTTGATTTCATCTTCAGGGAATATTAATCCCACTAGGTGGTCTGCAGTATCCAGCTGAAACCATTTTCTGGGACCTCCCCTCCTTCAGAAGACCTCTTGAGTGAAGACTACTCAGTTGTGTGGTCTTAGTTTCTGTTATGGTAATTATTCTATAGATTTATTGAGTAAGCCCACAGGAAAATGAATCGCAGGGTTGTATATGGTGACATATTTGTACTTTGACAAGAAACTTACTTTGAACTTTGAATCCCTTCGTCCACAGGAGTGGGGTTGCTGCTGTGGTCAACGGCAGAATCTGGACACAATGCCCCACCTGGTGGCAGCAGTGTGCAGGTGCAAGCGTAACCCACATGCTGGACCTGGTGGGGCATCCTGCGGGTCAAAGATTCACTCAGAAGGGCAAGAATCAAAGATACTCAGCAGACAGGGAATCTTGCTGGAATAATGCCCCATATAATCCCTCTCCATGCATTGGAGCAACATTCCAGTTTATGTGAGAGACGAGAGATTTGAAGGAGATGTGAGCTGCAGATTTTTCACACAGAGGTGGGGTGGTGGGTGTAAGGAATGAGCTGCCAGAGGAAGGAACAGTTACAACTTTTAAAAGATACTCGGACAGCTACATGGATTGGAATGATTTAGAGCAGGCGTTCCTAGCCTGCGGTCCATGGACCCCTTGCTTCATGGTAAGGGACCATGGCATGAAAAAGGTTGGGAACGCCTGGGATATGGGCTGAATACAGCCAAATGTGATTAGCGTCGACTGGTTTGCATGAATGTGTTGGGCTTAAGGGGCTGTTTCTGATCTCTGTCACTCAGTAAATGAATGAATTTAACAAAACCGCAGAAGCTGGAATGTTGCTACCCTGGCAGGGAATGGGAATCTGGAGCACGCACCCTGTAAAACTCCTCAGTCTTCTGAGAAGCAAAGATCTTTGCTGGTCTTTGATCTCCTCAGAGAAGCCACCAAGGATGTCTGCAAGACCCTCCATGTCTCCTGGAAGGACAACAGAGCAGGGCTGGGGTCCTCTTCCAGAACAACATGCCCAGCAATGAGGCATGTTCCTCCCACACCTCAAAACCAATGACGAGGTGTGATGGGTTAACAGGTCACTGTGGGTGAGCGGGGGAGTGGGTTAGCAGGTTGCTGTGGATGAGTGGGGGAGGTTAGCGGGTCGCTGTGGGTGAGTGGGGGGTTAATGGGTCACTAAGGGTGAGTAGGGGGTGGGTTAGTGTGTCACTGTGGGCAAGTGGGTGGGTTAGCAGGTTGCTGTGGGTGAGTGGGGAGGAATGGGTTAGCGGGTCATTGTGGGTGAGTGAGGAGGAATGGGTTAACGGGTCATTGTGGGTGAGTGAGGAGGAATGGGTTAACGGATCATTGTGGGTGAGTAGGGGATGGGTTAGCGGGTCGCTGTGGGTGAGTGGGGGGTTAATGGGTCGCTGGGGGTGAGTGGGAGGGTTAACAGGTCATTGTGGGTGAGTGGGGGGGTGGGTTAACGGGTCATTGTGGGTGAGTGAGGAGGAATGGGTTAACGGGTCATTGTGGGTAGGTGGGGAGGAATGGGTTAGCGGGTCATTGTGGGTGAGTGAGGAGGAATGGGTTAACAGCTCACTGTGGGTGAGTGGGGAGGAATGGGTTAATGGGCCATTGTGGGTGAGTGGGGAGGAATGGGTTAACAGGTCACTGTGGGTGAGCGGAGAGGAATGGGTTAACGGATCATTGTGGGTGAGTAGGGGGGGGGTCGCTGTGGGTGAGTCGGGGATTAATGGGTCGCTGGGGGTGAGTGGGAGGGTTAACAGGTCATTGTGGGTGAGTGGGGGGTGGGTTAATGGGTCATTGTGGGTGAGTGGGGGGTGGGTTAGGGGGGGTCGCTGTGGGTGTGTGGGAGGGTTAATAGGTTGCTGTGGTGGGGGGTTAATGTGTCACTGTGGGTGAGTGGGAGGGTTAATGGGTTAGCGCGTCATTGTGGGTGAGTGGGGAGGAATGGGTTAACAGGTCACTGTGGGTGAGTGGAGAGGAATGGGTTAACGGATCATTGTAGGTGAGTAGGGGGTGGGTTAGCGGGTCGCTGTGGGTGAGTGGGGGGTTAATGGGTCGCTAGGGGTGAGTGGGAGGGTTAACAGGTCATTGTGGGTGAGTGGGGGGTGGTTTAACGGGTCACTGTGAATGAGTGGGTGGGTTAGGGGGTCGCTGTGGGTGAGTGGGGAGGAATGGGTTAACAAGTCACTGTGGGTGAGTGGGGGGTGGGTTAACGGGTCATTGTGGGTGAATGGGGTGGTGGGTTAGCGGGTCGCTGTGGGTGTGTGGGAGGGTTAATAGGTTGCTGTGGTGGGGGGGTTAATGTGTCACTGTGGGTGAGTAGGAGGGTTAATGGGTTAGCGGGTCGCTGTGGGTGAGTGGGGGGTGGGTTAACGGGTCATTGTGGGTGAGTGGGTGGGTTAGCGGGTCGCTGTGGGTGAGTGGGGGGTGGGTTAGTGGGTCACTGTGGGTGAGTGGGGGGTGGGTTAATGGGTCACTGTGGGTGAGTGGGGGGTGGGTTAAAGGGTCACTGTGGGTGAATGGGGGGGTGGGTTAGTGGGTCACTGTGGGTGAGTGGGGGGTGGGTTAATGTGTCACTGTGGGTGAGTGGGGGGGTGGGTTAGCGGGTCACTGTGGGTGAGTGGGGGGTGGGTTAACGGGTCACTGTGGGTGAGTGGGGGGTGGGTTAGCAGGTTGCTGTGGGTGAGTGGGGGTGGGTTAGCGGGTCGCTGTGGGTGAGTGGGGGTTAATGTATCACTGTGGGTGAGTGGGGGGGTGGGTTAACGGGTCACTGTGGGTGAGTGGGGGGTGGGTTAATGGGTCACTGTGGGTGAGTGGGGGGTGGGTTAGTGGGTCACTGTGGGTGAGTGGGGGGGTGGGTTAACGGGTCACTGTGGGTGAGTGGGGGGTGGGTTAATGGGTCACTGTGGGTGAGTGGGTGGTGGGTTAGTGGGTTGCGGTGGGTGAGTGGGGGGTGGGTTAGCGGGTCGCTGTGGGTGAGTGGGGGTTAATGGGTTACTGTGGGTGAGTGGGGGGTGGGTTAGTGGGTCACTGTGGGTGAGTGGGGGGTGGGTTAATGGGTCACTGTGGGTGAATGGGGGGTGGGTTATCGGGTTGCTGTGGGTGAGTGGGGGGTGGGTTAATGGGTCACTGTGTGTGAGTGGGGGGTGGGTTAGCGGGTCACTGTGGGTGAGTGGGGGGTGGGTTAATGGGTCACTGTGGGTGAGTGGGTGGTGGGTTAGTGGGTTGCGGTGGGTGAGTGGGGGGGGTGGGTTAACAGGTCACTGTGGGTGAGTGGGGGGTGGGTTAACAGGTTGCTGTGGGTGAGTGGGGGGTGGGTTAACGGGTCACTGTGGGTGAGTGGGGGGGTGGGTTAATGGGTCACTGTGGGTGAGTGGGGGGTGGGTTAGCGAGTCACTGTGGGTGAGTGGGGGGTGGGTTAGCGGGTCACTGTGGGTGAGTGGGGGGTGGGTTAACGGGTCACTGTGGGTGAGTTGCGGGGTGGGTTAACGGGTCGCTGTGGGTGAGTGGGGGGGTGGGTTAACGGGTCGCTGTGGGTGAGTGGGGGGGTGGGTTAACGGGTCGCTGTGGGTGAGTGGGGGGTGGGTTAATGTGTCACTGTGGGTGAGTGGGGGGTGGGTTAACGGGTCACTGTGGGTGAGTGGGGGTTAATGGGTCACTGTGGGTGAGTGGGGGGTGGGTTAGCGGGTCGCTATGGGTGAGTGGAGGGGGTGGGTTAACGGGTGACTGTGGGTGAGTGGGGGGTGGGTTAACGGGTCACTGTGGGTGAGTGGGGGTGTGGGTTAGTGGGTCACTGTGGGTGAGTGGGGGGTGGGTTAACGGGTCACTGTGGGTGAGTGGGGGGGTGGGTTAACGGGTCACTGCGGGTGAGTGGGGGGTGGGTTAGCGGGTCACTGTGGGTGAGTGGGGGGTGGGTTAATGGGTCACTGTGGGTGAGTGGGGGGTGGGTTAGCGGGTCGCTGTGGGTGAGTGGGGGGTGGGTTAACAGGTCACTGTGGGTGAATGGGGGGGTGGGTTAGCGGGTCGCTGTGGGTGAGTGGGGGTGGGTTAATGGGTCACTGTGGGTGAGTGGGGGGGTGGGTTAACGGGTCACTGTGGGTGAGTGGGAGTGGGTTAACGGGTCACTGTGGGTGAGTGGGGGGTGGGTTAGTGGGTCACTGTGGGTGAGTGGGGGGGTGGGTTTGTGGGTCAATGTGGGTGTGTGGGGGGTGGGTTAACGGGTCGCTGTGGGTGAGTGGGGGGTGGGTTAACGGGTCACTGTGGGTGAGTGGGGGGGTGGGTTAACGGGTCACTGTGGGTGAGTGGGGGTGGGTTAATGGGTCGCTGTGGGTGAGTGGGGGGGTGGGTTTGTGGGTCACTGTGGGTGAGTGGGGGGGTGGGTTAATGGGTCGCTGTGGGTGAGTGGGGGGTGGGTTAATGGGTCACTGTGGGTGAGTGGGGGGGTGGGTTAGCGGGTCACTGTGGGTGAGTGGGGGGTGGGTTAATGGGTCACTGTGGGTGAGTGGGGGTGGGTTAATGGGTCACTGTGGGTGAGTGGGGGGTGGGTTAACGGGTCACTGTGGGTGAGTGGGGGGTGGGTTAATGGGTCACTGTGGGTGAGTGGGGGTGGGTTAATGGGTCACTGTGGGTGAGTGGGGGGTGGGTTAGCGGGTCGCTGTGGGTGAGTGGGGGTTAATGGGTTACTGTGGGTGAGTGGGGGTGGGTTAGTGGGTCACTGTGGGTGAGTGGGGGGTGGGTTAACGGGTCACTGTGGGTGAATGGGGGGTTGGGTTAGCGGGTTGCTGTGGGTGAGTGGGGGGTGGGTTAGCGGGTTGCTGTGGGTGAGTGGGGGTGGGTTAGCGGGTTGCTGTGGGTGAGTGGGGGGTGGGTTAACGGGTCACTGTGGGTGAGTGGGGGGGGTTAACGGGTCACTGTGGGTGAGTGGGGGTTAATGGGTTACTGTGGGTGAGTGGGTCACTGTGGGTGAGTGGGGGGTGGGTTAACGGGTCACTGTGGGTGAATGGGGGGGGTGGGTTAGCAGGTTGCTGTGGGTGAGTGGGGGGTGGGTTAATGGGTCACTGTGGGTGAGTGGGGGGTGGGTTAGCGGGTTGCTGTGGGTGAGTGGGGGTGGGTTAGCGGGTTGCTGTGGGTGAGTGGGGGGTGGGTTAACGGGTCACTGTGGGTGAGTGGGGGGTGTTAATGGGTCACTGTGGGTGAGTGGGGGTTAATGTGTCACTGTGGGTGAGTGGGGGGTGGATTAGTGGGTCACTGTGGGTGAGTGGGGGTTAATGGGTCACTGTGGGTGAGTGGGGGGTGGGTTAACGGGTCACTGTGGGTGAGTGGGGGGGGTTAATGGGTCACTGTGGGTGAGTGGGGGTTAATGTGTCACTGTGGGTGAGTGGGGGGTGGGTTAGTGGGTCACTGTGGGTGAGTGGGGGTTAACGGGTCACTGTGGGTGAGTGGGGGGTGGGTTAATGGGTCACTGTGGGTGAGTGGGGGGGTGGGTTAGCGGGTTGCTGTGGGTGAGTGGGGGGTGGGTTAACGGGTCACTGTGGGTGAGTGGGGGGGGGTTAACGGGTCACTGTGGGTGAATGGGGGGGTGGGTTAGCGGGTTGCTGTGGGTGAGTGGGGGTTAATGTGTCACTGTGGGTGAGTGGGGGGTGGGTTAGTGGGTCACTGTGGGTGAGTGGGGGGTGGGTTAATGGGTCACTGTGGGTGAATGGGGGGTGGGTTAGCGGGTTGCTGTGGGTGAGTGGGGGTGGGTTAGCGGGTTGCTGTGGGTGAGTGGGGGGTGGGTTAACGGGTCACTGTGGGTGAGTGGGGGGGTTAACGGGTCACTGTGGGTGAGTGGGGGTTAATGTGTCACTGTGGGTGAGTGGGGGGTGGGTTAATGGGTCACTGTGGGTGAATGGGGGGGTGGGTTAGCGGGTTGCTGTGGGTGAGTGGGTGGTGGGTTAATGGGTCACTGTGTGTGAGTGGGGGATGGGTTAGCGGGTCACTGTGGGTGAGTGGGGGGGTGGGTTAATGGGTCACTGTGGGTGAGTGGGGGGGTGGGTTAGCGGGTTGCTGTGGGTGAGTGGGGGGGTGGGTTAATGGGTCACTGTGGGTGAATGGGGGGGGTGGGTTAGCGGGTCACTGTGGGTGAGTGGGGGGGTGGGTTAATGGGTCACTGTGGGTGAGTGGGGGTGGGTTAGCGGGTCACTGTGGGTGAGTGGGGGGGTGGGTTAGCGGGTTGCTGTGGGTGAGTGGGGGGGTGGGTTAATGGGTCACTGTGGGTGAGTGGGGGGTGGGTTAGCGGGTCACTGTGGGTGAGTGGGGGGTGGGTTAATGGGTCACTGTGGGTGAGTGGGGGTGGGTTAGCGGGTCACTGTGGGTGAGTGGGGGTGGGTTAGCGGGTCACTGTGGGTGAGTGGGGGTGGGTTAGCGGGTTGCTGTGGGTGAGTGGGGGGGTGGGTTAACGGGTCACTGTGGGTGAGTGGGGGGTGGGTTAGTGGGTCACTGTGGGTGAGTGGGGGGTGGGTTAACGGGTCACTGTGGGTGATTGGGGGGGTGGGTTAACGGGTCACTGTGGGTGAGTGGGGGGGTGGGTTAACGGGTCACTGTGGGTGAGTGGGGGGTGGGTTAGTGGGTCACTGTGGGTGAGTGGGGGGGTGGGTTAATGGGTCACTGTGGGTGAATGGGGGGGTGGGTTAGCAGGTCACTGTGGGTGAGTGGGGGGGTGGGTTAATGGGTCACTGTGGGTGAGTGGGGGTGGGTTAGCGGGTCACTGTGGGTGAGTGGGGGTGGGTTAGCGGGTTGCTGTGGGTGAGTGGGGGTTAATGTGTCACTGTGGGTGAGCGGGGGGTGGGAGGAGCTCGTGAACAGGCTGTGTTTGTGTAGGATTGGTGTAGGATGGGTGATGATTATAAATTTTTGTGCCATTACCTCTCCATACAAGTGTACAAGTGTGGAAGGATCAGGAGCTTGGTACCAACTTTATCAACAAGCATTCTTGCCCTAGATGGACAAAAGACTACACCGGGGTAATGAGGGTGTACTACGCTGCAGCATTGAAGGCTCAAAGTTCACAGTAAATTTATTATCAGAGTACATATTTGTCACCACATACAACCCTGAGATTCATTGTCTTGTGGGCATACTCAATAAATCCATAATAGAATAATGGCCATAACAGAATCAATGAAAGACAACCCAACTTGGTCGTTCAATCAGAGTGCAGAAGACAACAAACTCTGCAAATACAAAAAGAAAGAAATAATAATAATAAATAAAAAAGCAAACATGATCAAGAACATGAGATGAAGAGTCCTTGAAAGTGAGTCCACTGGTTGTGGGGACAGTTCAGTGTTGGGACAAGTGATGCTCAGTGAAGTTATCCCCTCTGGTTCAAGAGTCTGATGGTTGAGGGGTAGTATCTGCTCCTGAGCCTGGTGGTGTGGGTCGTGAGGCTCCTGTACCTTCCTCCTGATGGCAGCAGTGAGAAGAGAGCATGTCCTGGGTGGTGGGGGTCCCTGATGATAGATGCTGCTTTCTTGAAACAGCATTTCATGTCGATGTGCTCAATGGTGGAGAGGGCTTTACCTGTGATGGCCTGGGCTGTATCCACTATTTTTTGTAGGATATTCCGTTCAATGGTATTGGATTTTCTATACCAGGCTATAATGCAGCCAGTTAATATACCCTCCACCACACACCTATAAAAATTTGTTAAAGTTTTAGATGAAGTTTTAGGTGAACTGCACTGATGCATCAGAGGTGCATCGCACTACCTGCAGTACTGCACTGGTGCATCAGAGGTGCATCGCACTACCTGCAGTACTGCACTGGTGCATCAGAGGTGCATCGCACTACCTGCAGTACTGCACTGGTGCATCAGAGGTGCATCGCACTACCTGCAGTACTGCACTGATGCATCAGAGGTGCATCGCACTACCTGCAGTACTGCACTGGTGCATCAGAGGTGCATTGCACTACCTGCAGTACTGCACTGGTGCATCAGAGGTGCATTGCACTACCTGCAGTACTGCACTGGTGCATCAGATATGAACTACACTGCACTGCAGTGCTGCACTGGCCCTTTGAAGGTGAATTGCATTGCACTGGACTGCACTACTGCTCTGGTGTATTGAAGGTGAACGCACTGCACTGGCGAGCAAAATCCAGAGTGAGCTTTGAACCCACCAGTCCCTGACACGGCGTAACTTGCTAACCACTGGGCCACTGCTGACACAACGGCGGTAATTCCTCTGGGCTAGATCTGGAATACATAGGGGTTAATCTGCAATTGGTTTTCCATGGATTTGACCATTAATCAGTCTTCTGGTCCAATTAATTCTTGTCTGCATGATTTATTTTGATGATTTACAACTTCACCTCCACCATCAATAGGGTCTTTTAAGAGACTCTTGGACAGGTACATGGAGCTTAGGAAAATGAAAGGCTAAGGGTAACCCTAGGTAATTTCTAAAGTAATCACGTGTTTGACACAGTGTTGTGGGCCAAAGGGCCTGTATTGTTCTGTAGGTTTTCTGTGTCTCTATGTCTCTATCTCCACTGGGTCACAGTTTGCTTAATAGACCTTCAAACCTTGCTGCAAGACTTTGGATAAAGAGGGCAGGCCATTTCACTGAGCGATACATCTGTGGGAGTGCGGAACACTGTCATACAGCATAAAAATACTTAGAAAGTCAAAACTAAAATATTTTCCATATGCAGCCCAGGACATAAAGAATGCAGATTTCCTGTCCTGAGGGGCAAGGAACACCAGGATGCTGCCTGGATGAGAGGGCATGTGATATAAGGAGAGGTTGGGGAAACTTGGGTTATTGACTAGAAGACATAGAGTTAGGCCATTCAGCCCCACCTGTCATGCTAGCACATGCCCTCTAAACCAAGCAGAACCTGGTAAACGCTTTCCATTCAGTACAAGACAGATATACAAATATTGGATATTTATATTGTGTTTCTTCACTTTGAAAAAGTCTGAAGATAATTCACAAAAGGAATTTCTCTCAACATTTGCAAATGTGACCTCAAGTAATAAGGGACCTTTGGAAGCTGTTAAGTTACTTGTAATCCACTGAGAGAGCCAAGTTCAAATCCCAGCACAACCATTCTGGAAATTCCAGACAGAGTCATGGAGTCAGAGTAAAGTACAGTGCAGAAACAGGCTCTTCGGCCCATCTAGTCCATGCCGAACCATTTAAACGGCCTACTCCCATCGACCTGCATCGGGACCATAGCCCTCCACACCCCTACCATCCATGTACCTATCCTAACTTTATTCAGGTTGAAATGGCATCTACCACTTGTGCTGGCAGCTCATCGCACACTCTCACCATCCTCAGTGAAGAAGTTTCCCATCATGTTCCCCTTAAACTTTTCACCCTTCACCCTTAACCCATGACCTCTGGTTGTAGTCCCACCCAGCCTCAGTGGGAAAAGCCTGTTTGCTTTTGTCCTGTCTATACCCCACAGAATTTTGTATATCTCTATCAAATCTCCTCTCAATCTTCTCTGTTCCAAGGAATAAAGTCCGAATCTGTTCAATTTTTTCAACCTTATTTACATCTCTCCTGTAGGCAGGTGACAAAACTGCACACAGTAATCCAAATTAGGCCTCACCGATGTCTTTTACAATTTCAAATTAACATCCCATTTTCTGTACTCAGTCCTGTGCAGTGGCCCCTCCAGATCGAACGGCGATGCAGTTAGTTGGAATGCTCTCCAGGGTACATCTGTAGGAATTTGTTCGTGTCTTTGGTGACGTACCAAATCTCCTCAAACTCCAAATGAAATATAGCTGCTGTTGTGCCTTCTCTGTGATTGCATCAATATGTCAGGCCCAGAAAGGATCTTCAGAGTTGTTGACACCGAGGAACTTGAGACTTTTCTCCCTTTTCACTGCTGATTCCTCGATGAGGACTGACGTGTGTTCCATCCGACTCTCCCCTTCCTGAAGTCCGCAGTTAGTTTCTCAGTCTCACTCCGACTCTGAGTGCAAGGTCGTCGTTGCGACCACCACTCCACCAGCTCACCTGTCTCGCTCCTATGTACCATTCCCGAATTCTGACCAAAACTAAAAAAAAAATCATTGTTTTAAATTTGAGTCGGGGTTAACTAACTTGTTAGTGAGAGTCACCCAAAGCTCAGCCTATAGTTGTTATTAACCTCAGGATAATCCTTTGATGGTTCATTGGCCCTGAGGTACAGGAAATGGTGCAGTCAATGTGTGTGCATGAAACTACACAAGGGACAATGAAGTTTAGAACCAATTGTTCGTTAATTTTGCTATTATTCATAGCACTCATTTCAAGAGGACTGGAATATAAAGGTGGAAGGTGATAGAGGTGGATACAATAGGGTCTTTTAAGAGACTCTTAGATAGGTACATGGAGCTTAGAAAAATAGAGGGCTACGTGGTTGGGAAATTCTAGGCAATTTCTAGAGTAGGTTACACGGTCAGCACAACATTGTGGGCCGAAGGGCCTGTAGTGTGCTGTAGAGTTCTATATTCTATTTCTATAAAAGCAAGGGTGTAATGCTAAGGATTTATAAGGCATTGGTCAGACTGCTCTTGGAGTATTATGAGCAGTTTTGGGCTCACATCTTAGAAAGGAGAGGGTCCAGAGGAGGTTGGTGAAAATGATCCTGGGAATGAAAGGGTGAACTTATGAGGAACGTTTGAGTCTCTGGGCCTGCACTTGCTGGAGTTTAGAAGAATGAGAGGGGATCTCATTGAAACCTTCTGACCATTGAAAGGAGGGGACAGAATGAGTGTGGAGAATAGTGGGGAGTCGAGGGCTGGAGAACACAGATAGAGCAGAAGGGATCCCTTTAGAACAGGGACAAGGAGGTTTCCTTTTCGCCAGAGGGTGGTGAATCTGTGGAATTCTTTGCCATAAACAGCCGTGGAGCCCTAGTCACTTGGTATAGTTAAAGCAGAGGTTGATAGGTAACACACATCAAAGTTGCTGGTGAACGCAGCAGGCCAGGCTGCATCTCTAGGAAGAGGCACAGTCGACGTTTCAGGCCGAGACCCTTCGTCAGGACTAACTGAAGGAAGAGCTAGTAAGAGATTTGAAAGTGGGAGGGGGAGGGGGAGATCCAAAATGATAGGAGAAGACAGGAGGGGGAGGGATAGAGCCGAGAGCTGGACAGGTGATTGACAAAAGGGATATGAGAGGATCATGGGACAGGAGGCCCAGGGAGAAGGAAAAGAGGGAGGGGGGAAGGTTGATAGGTTCCTGATTAGTAAGGGTGTTAAAGGTTATGGGGAAAAGGCAGGAGTATGGGGTTGGGAGGGATAATACATCAGCCAGGATGCAAGGGCGGAGCAGACTCAATGGGCCGAATGGCCTGATTGGGCTCCTGTGTGTTACGACCTTATGGACAGTTGGACAGGTTCACAGATAGGAGATTATTGGCCGCAGAGTGGCAAATGGGACTGGATTGGATGGGGCATTTTGCTCCGTATTGAACAGATGGGATGACTGGTCTGCTGTCTAATTCTCTGGTCCCACTCATGGGACCACAAATTACCAGGAAAGAATCTTTATTGATGTGTGGGCTGGGATGGAAAAGGGAAAATAACCTCTCCTTGAACCTCTTAGAATTGTTTTCAACCAAAAAATAAAAACAACCACATTTTTAAACATTTGACCGAAACAGTATCCCTTTGACATCTGATACCTTCTTCAGCAGACTGCTGCTGATGACTCAGATCGCCTTCATCAGCTTTTCACTGAAGCATACCAGGAAACAGACCCAAGCATTAACTCCATCGTTTCAAAGTCTTGGGTTTCCCTGCAAAATACCAGTAATTACTTGGTGGGTCGACATTTCCTCCTATGAGTCTGAAGAAGTCTCGGGGTCTCGGCCAAGCATGAAGGACCAGACCTTTTGACGAATGCTCCTTGGGATTCTACCAACCTCTCTTGTCCCCAGGGTTCCCTCAGTGAAAGCAGGACACAGCCCCAATTTACTGTGGACCCTCAAACACGAGGAAATCTGCAGATGCTGGAACTTCAAGCAACACACACAAAAAGTTGCTGGTGAACGCAGCAGGCCAGGCAGCATCTGTAGGAAGAGGTACAGTCGGCGTTTCAGGCCGAGACTCTTCGTCAGGACTCACGAAGGGTCTCGGCCCGAAACGTTGACTGTACCTGTTCCTATAGATGCTGCCTGGCCTGCTGCGTTCACCAGCGTTCTGTGTGTGTGTTACTGTGGATCTAAACTGTTTATGCTGTCAAACCTACTCACAAAAGGAGGTGCTGTACAAGAAAACATACAGTCAAAATTCTGGAGGAAATCCAACCTTTTGTGCATGTTAATCTGGATCTGGCAGAATCTCTTGAGTTTTTATACAAGAATGTGACTATGTTATACAAAGGAGAGGAAAGTCTCTGATAGACTTAAATGGTTACATTTATTGAGTTTATTTATTTTTTTGGCAGTACAGTGACATGATTCATCGAGCCTCATAGTGCCAGTGACTCAGGTTCAGCCCTTGACCTCCAGTGCGGTCAGCGTGGAGTCTGCATGTTCTCCCTATGACTGTCGGTTTCCCCAGTGTGTTCCACATTCCTCTCACGCGACAAAGTCACGGTACAGGAGCCTGAAGGAGCACACTCAAAGTTCAAAGTACTTTCATTATCAAAATATGTATGAATTAAACAACCTTGAGATTTGTCTCCTTACAGGCAGCCACGAAACAAGAAACCAGAAAGAATCCATTTTAAAAAAGACCAACAGACACCCAAACAACAGAGAGAAATAAAACACAAATCGTGCAAGCAATAAAAGTAAGCAACAGCATTCAGAACAAAAGTGAGTCCATAGACACGAAACCCAAAGGAGCCAGAGTAGGCCCACAGCCTTGGCCTCAGTTTATCACACCGTGGGGCAAATTGTCTCAAAGTTCACAGACACAAGGCCCGGAGCAGCCAGAGCAGGCCCACATCCTTGGCCTCTGTGCAGTGAAGAGCAGTGTAAACACTGGGGTACAGGGAGCAGATCTGGCCCAACCCTTGCCTCTGGTCCCGACACCCTTCCTTTTCAGTCCATCTGGGTCGGCATTTAAATTATCCGAACACGGGGCCGTCCTCCACACTAGGACCCAGGCCCTGCCACTTCGATACTCTCTGGGCCTGGACCCTGCCGCCACATTCCAGCCCGTACCCGACCTTTCTGAATCAGCCCCGTGCTTCGATTGATTAAACCTCGCTCCTGGTTTAGATGGACAGGATCCAAAACTCCTCTGCTCCACCCACTCCACCTCTGCCTCTGACTCTGATTCAAACATGCCTCGACCTTGCTCCAACCTTGCATCGCAACCACACGCCTCGGCCCTCGAATCTGCCTTGCCTTCACTCGCCTCTTCATTGTTTGTGGTGACAGGTTACCACAATTTTCCACAGGAAAAGTGTTATTGATAAAGGATTTAGTTGTATATTTTGCTTCATGAACCACCAGTAAGCCGTCACCCATTTTCAGTAGCATCATTTTAGACCAGAAGTTAATGATTCAGGACCAACTTCTTCCCCTCTGCCATCAGATTTCTGAATGAACGTTGAACCCATGAACACTACCTCATTGCTGTTTCCTTTTTGTACTCCTTATTGAATTTAAGTTTTTAATATGTATGTAAATACTTACTGTAATTTACAGTTTTTATTATGTATTGCAATGTACTGCTGCTGTCAACAACAAATTTCTTGACTTATGCTGGTGATATTAAACCCGATTCTGATTCTGAATCTGACGTTGAGCTATAAGTGGCCCCCAGTGTGTGAGTGAGGGGTAGACCTTGGGGTACATTAATGGGAATTTGGAGAAAGTTAGATGGGATAAAGATAATCTTTATTTGACATACAGACATTGATACATACAGTGAACTACATCATTTGCATCAAACCGTATCAGTGAGGATTAGGCTGGGCAGCCCACAAATGTCATCACACTTCCAGCACCAACATAGCGTGCCCATAACACTCCAACCCTAACCATCTACAGCTTTGTGTAAAAGTCTCAGGCACATATCTATAGCCAGAGTGCCCAAGATTTTTGCACAGTACTATAGTAATTTTATGTATTGCACTGTACTGCTGCCACAAAAAAAAACACAAATTTCATGACGTGTGAGTGATGATAAACCTGATTCTGATCTGGGTCTCTATTGTGGACTGAGAGTGGGAAGGGGGCAGGGAGAGGGGAATCATGGTTGGGAAAAGGGGAAGGGAGAGGGGAGGGAGCAGGAAGCACTGGAGAGACATTCTGTAATGATCAATAAAACAATTGTTTAAATCAAATAACTTTGCCCGCGTGCGTCTGCACCTACACCTCACCCCTCCCCTACCATCCGCATCACTCCTTCTCTGCCACCTGTCCCACACCCTTTGCCATTCCCAACATCCTTTGTTTCTGCCAGATTTACAAACTTGCTGTTCAGTCTATATTGACAAATACAATACTGTACAAAATTCTTACCTTTATATATATGTGCCTAAGACTTTTGCACAGTCCTGCATTGTTGTTGTAAAAGGGCGGTTGATGGCCAGCATAGACTCACTGGGATGATGGGTTGTTTCCCTGCTCTACCCCTCTACGGATCTTTTTTAAAGGTTTCTTGACTGTTGAATTATTTGCTATGGACATGGTGTAGGTGGGAGGGATGGTGTGATATGGACATGGTGTAGGTGAGAGGGATAATGTGATGTGGACATGGTGTAGGTGAGAGGGATGGTGTTTGGGGGGTTTTTGATTTTTTTTGAGCTGGTTCAGCCCAATGTTGAGGGCCAAGTGCCTGTTCCTGTCCCGTTCTAGGTTCTGTTTTCAGACGTCTGGTTTGAGACTTTTCCTGGCTTCTTTTCACCCATCTCCCCATCGCCTGCTCGTCTCTCGCTTCACACGCTGTTTCTTCGTTCTCTTCCCCCTCTCTGCCTACCACCACCCTCCTCATTCTCCACCGACACCTTCTCTCTTTGATGTGAAGGCGGCTGAGAGGTGACTGAATAGATGACAAGAGGCTTTGACGGACCGGACAGCCAGAGAAATTTCCCAGAGCCACAATGGCCAACTCGAGGGGCATAATTTTCCGGTGAATGGAGGAAAGTAGTGGAGGGATGTCGGAGGTAGGTGTGTTTACATAAAGAGTGATGGGCAGATACATTAGTGACATTTAAGAGACTCTTAGACTGACACATGGATGATAGAAAAATGGAGGGCTACGGAGGGGAGGAAAGAGGTAGTTTAATTTTAAAGCACGACACCATGGGCTAAGGGTCTGGACGGTGCTGCTGCAGTGCTCCACGTTCCACAGCAGCTCTCCCGGTGTCTCCAAGTCCCAGCGATTCGCTATGGGCTCTCACTGAGACAACTGCAGAAGGCTTGTGTAGATGTAATGGAGGGAGGGGCAGGTTAGTGTGCTTGAGGGATGAGATCGGGCTCCCTGAAAACTGTCCCTCCTGAATCCCTGTCTCCAATGTTTAGAGTCCCTGACCAGTGAAGACCTCTACTCTCTGACCAGCTCCCCCCAACAAATATCTCAAGAACCTTGCAGCAAACAGAAATTTGCTTTGATTAATTCATCCTTCATCAATTTGCTGAGATTGATCACTTTACAGTTTCATAGATAGATAGATAGATATACTTTATTGATCCCGAGGGAAATTGGGTTTTGTTACAACCACACCAACCAAGAATAGAGCATAAATCTAGCAATACAAAAACCACAAACAATCAAACAACAAAATGCAAACTTTACCCTTGGAAATAAGTCCAGGACCAGCCTATTGGCTCAGGGTGTCTGACCCTCCACTGGGTAAATCTACTTCATTTTCCTTCAGCAGTCCCCTGGGAAGGAAGAGTTCCACTCTGCGTTGCTAAACACTGCGAAAAGAAGGGATAATGTTCATGGATTCAACAATCTGATGGTGGAGAGGAGAAAGCTCTTCCTGATCGTTGCTTTTGGAATAAGTAAAGATGATTCTCATTAAGGAAAGCAAGAGAGCAAACTCTTGATGCTGCATGTATTTATTGGCCTCCTTTGGTCACAGTTCCAGCTGTTCGGTGAAAGACTCAGTCGTAATTAAGCAACAGGGTTGGTGTGTCTAGCAGCAGCCTGGTGAATGTCGGGATGGAGATACGTCTCTACCAAAGGAGGTGTAAGGTGCTCCATCCCTCCGCTAGCCTGCAGGTCACCCTGGGGCAAGGTGTAGCACCTGCTTAACCCCCGATCAGGGTCATGTGAAGCCATGGGGGCAGGTGGTGGATGGTTGTACAAGCAGCCGGTGCAGATCACAAGTCCTGGTTATGTGACCACTGATGCCAGGCAGACAATCTCTGAAGAGTATTGATAATGGCTGGGGTCACCCGTCTTGTAAAGACACTGCCCAGAAGAAGGCGATGGCAAACCACTTCTGTAGAAAAATTTGCCAAGAACAATCATGGTCATGGAAAGACCACGATCGCCCACATCATGACACAGCAAGTAGCGAACCAGTGTTAGTTAGGAAAACTCTTAACTCTTAGTCGGCACTGTGGCTACCTAGAGCTCAGGGACGGCAGCAGTTCAAGAAGGCAGCTCGTCACCACCTTCTCAAGGGCAACTAGGGATGGGCAATAAATGCCGGCTTCGCTGGCGACGCCCACATCCTGTAAATGAATAAATAAAAAAAGGAAGGTTATGCTCCAGCCGCAATCACTCACCACTCAACAGAACGTGATCCCTGGAAGGCATTCAGCAATCACTCACAGCTCCCTTAGAGGAAACGCTTTGAATAGAAAAAGACTTCAGCTCTTCCTGAATAGTGCCTGGCATTTTGTGTGAAAATCAAAAAGAAAATCAGATGGGATAAATTGAAACACACAGGAACTGCGAATGGAGCTTAATAGCTGAGTTTAATATTGAAAACTAAACTTACAATGAGTCAGGAAACCCCTCTCACCACACACAGCGGAGTCACAGAAAGCAAAGAGGCTATTCAGATAATCAGTTCCTACATGCTCTCATTAATAATTCAGCACAATGAGGCCCTTCTGCCCAACTAGTCCATGCCAGCCTAGTCACCCATCTAAGATTCTCCTGTTTGTCCATATTCGGCTCATATCCTTTAAACCCTTCCTTATCTGTATCTCCTTCTTCTTGGGTTTTCCTCTGGCAGCTCGTTCCATGTGCACACCACCCTCAGTGTGATAAGCTGCCCCTCACACCCCTTTTCAATCTTGTCCAACTCACCTTAATCTTGTGCTCCCTACTGATTCCTCAACTGCGTGCCTTCACCCTAGCTATGACCCTCATGACTCAATCCGTTCGTTTGTTAAGTTCCGTGTCGTATGACGTGGGCGGTCGTGGTCTTTCCATGACCATGATTGTTTCTGGCAAATTTTTCTACAGAAGTCCTTTGCCATTGCCACCTTCTGGGCAGTGTCTTTACAAGACGGGTGACCCCAGTCATTATCAATACTCTTCAGGGATTGTCTGCCTGGTGTCAGTGGTCACATAACCAGGACTTGTGATCTGCACCGGCTGCTCATACGACCATCCACCACCTGCCCCCATGGGTTAATGTCACCCTGATTGGGGGCTGAGTAATTGCTACATCTTGCCCCAGGGTGACCTGCAGGCTAGTGGAGGGAAGGAGCACCTTACACCTCCTTTGGTAGAGACGTATCTCCACCCCGCCACTCTTACTATAAGCTACAATAACAAATATAACAAATAACTGGTGCAAAAGAGCAACAGTGAAGTCATGTCCATGGGTTCATGGACCGTTCAGAAATCTGATGGCAGAGGGGAAGAAACTTTTGTAAATACACCCCAGAAGTGTCAGTCTTCTTGGGTGTATTTATGATTTGTTAATTTATTTGTGGTGATATTACTTTACAGTTCTGTGCAAAAGGCAGCAGTGGGAAATATGTCGTGAAATATGTTGTTTAGTGGTAGTGATACAGTTCAAGACCTAAAAATTAATCAACAGCACCACGCAAAAGACTCAGGCATATATATACAGTATACAGCAAAGGTGCCTGAGATATCTGCACAGTACTGTATTTGTTAACGTGGAGCAGAGAGCGAGTTTATAAACCAGGCGGGAGCAAAAGATGTTGGGAGTGGCGAGGGTGGAGTGCCATGGGACAAGGTGGCAGAGAAGCCGTGGGGAGTTGGTGCGAGTACAGACAAACCCAGCCCTGAGACACCAGACAGGGTCATTTCATTCCAAACAATTGGTTTATTGATCATTACAAGATGTCTATCTGATGCTTCCCGCTTCCCTCTTTTCCCAACTATGATTCCCCTCTCCCTGCCCCCTTCCCACTCTCAGTCCACATTAGAGACCCAGATCAGAATCAGGTTTATCATCACTCACATGCATCATGAAATTTGTTTTTCTTTTCACGGCAGCAGTCCAGTGCAATAAACAAAATTACCTCAGTACCGTCCAAAAGTCTTCAGCGTATACACACACAGAATATTAATCCAAGTTTTAAAAGAATTCTCTCCATCCTCCCATCAACACCCCTGAGATTCTGACTGTAACCGTCACACTGGAGGGCGGTTACAGTGGCCAATTCACCCACGTTTGCAACTCAGGCAGGGACCGGAACACCTGGAGGAAGCCTATGTGTTGCAGGAATATGCAAACTCCAGGGAGAGAGCATCAGAAATCGGGCTCAAATCAGCAGCCACGTTTTTTACACCATTACACTAAAAAAAAGGACATTACCTATAAAATGCTTTGCAAGGGTAAAACCCCTCTCCCCTTCACTCCTCCCCATCCGCAGTGAAGCCAACCTCACGTGTCCCAGAAGTTCACTCACAAGGTGAAAGTGTTTCCAAGTTTTATTTGGTCAAGTGTACAGTTACAGCATAAATCATCTTTATTTAAAAAAAAACACTGCACGGCAGCTAAAAAGCCATCTTAAGATTTCTGTTTCTCCAGCCCTGTCGCATGCCAGTATACTTTGGGCATAAAGGTTTAATTCCAGGATAGAAAAATACCATGCATAAAGCATACAGATCAGCTCACTCCACAACCAACCTGCAGAAACCACTTCACTCCTGTATCAAAAATGGTAAATTGAGGTTTCATAGTGGTTTGGCATATCAGACTGCCGTTTCCCAAGTAGCACCTTACCATAAGACTAGAAGACACAGGAGCAGAATTAGGCCATTCAGGCCATCAAATGGGTGATTTGTTTTCCCTCTCGATCCTCTCTCTCAAGTTCTCCCCATAACCTTTGACTCCCTTATTAATCAAGAACCTATCAACCTCTGCTTTAAATATACCCAATGACCTGGCCTCCACAGCCGTCTGTGGCGATGAATTCCATAGTCTCGTCGAGCACCTCCACTCTGTCCGCCACAACAGACAGGATTTCCCAGTAGCCTTCAACTCTGCTTCCCATTCCCATTCAGATATGTCCATACATGGCCTCCTCTACTGCCTAAACTCAGACTAAACTCTGAGACTAAACTCAGGTTGGAGGATCAACACCTCATATACCATCTAGGTAGTCTCCAGCCCCTTGGTATGAACATAGAATTCTCCAACTTCCGGTAATTCCCTCCCCCTCCCTTCCTCTATCCCTATTTCACTCTGCCCCCTTCCCCAGCTCCCTCATGATTCTGCCTCCTTCTTCTACCACCCATTGTTTTCAGGGCTATGACGTCAATGCTTCCCCCCCCCCCACCCCTCTGTCTTTCAAATTACTGGTCTTTCAACTGAAGCTACAAGCATTCTTCAAATCATTCCCCACCTTTCATTCTTCAGTCCTGACGAGGGGATCCGGCCCGAAATGTCGACTCATCGTTTCTAACTGATGCTGCCCGACCTGCTGAGTTCATCCAGCGTACTGAAAGTGTTGCTTTGATCACAGCATCTGCAGATTATCTTGTGTTTACAATTCCGCAGTCTCACCGCCCTCTAGCTAAGGAAGTTGCTCCTCATCTTGTTCTAAAAGGAGGGATACCTTTTATTCTGAGGCTGCCCTCCCCACCCCCCACCTTGGAAAACATCCTCTCCAGGTCCTCAGGAGATTCTGCAGATGTTGGAAATCCAGAGCAACACACATTATCTGTTTCATTATCTGCACTTTGACCTCTTCTGTTTGGTTTGGTCCCTTGGGAATCGTGCATCGTCTTCTGTGATCCTCAAAGAAATGGTCCATAATGAACTAAATTCTGTGGAAATGGTCCATAATGAATTAGCCTCTGTGGAAAAGGTCCATAATGAACTAAACTGTGGAAGGCATAATGGCACCAACTAATTAGGCATCAGCTTCCCCGTTCTGGCCTGCCCCCCGGCTGCAAAACACCATCCGTCATGGCTGAGATTTGGTACTGGGTTTCTCTTCCATCCCCACAGAGGTTGTGGTGTGAGGAACGCACATTGCGTTTTTTTAAGGACCACAATATCAAAGCTGAATTCGATTCAACTTGTTGGCATTGACCAGACTGGGAATCACATTCTGACCATTGGCCCTCACTTCTCCCAAATTAAAACCCATCGAATCAAAAAAAGAGGGAGATACACAGGTGTCAAGCAGTCGTTGCCAACGCTGTGGATGTCTTCCCAATTTGGAATAGCCACTGTAAGTAATGTGACTCTGGGCAAGAACACAACATATAGAACATAGAAATCTACAGCACACTACAGGCCCTTCAGCCCACAATGTTGTGCCGACCATGTAACCTACTCTAGAAACTGCCTAGAGTTTTCCTACCGCATAGCCCTCTATTTTTCTAAACTCAATGCGCCTATCCATGAGTCTCTTAAAAGACTCTATTGTATCCGCTTCCACCACAGCCGCCGGCAGTGCATTCCACGAACCCACTACTCTCTGTGTGGAAAAACTTACCCCTGACATCTCCTCTGTACCTACTTCCAAGCACCTTAAAACTATGCCCCCTCGTGTTAGCCATTTCAGCCCTGGGAAAAAGCCTTTGACTATCCACACGATCAATGTCTCTCATCATCTTATACACCTCTATCAGGTCACCTCTCATCCTCCGTCACTCCAAGAAGAAAAGGCCAAGTTCACTCAACCTATTTTCATAAGGTACACCCTCAAATTCAGGCAACATCCTTGTAAATCTCCTCTGCACTCTCTCTATAGTATCCACATCCTTTCTGTAGTAAGGTGACCAGAACTGAACACAGTACTCCAAATGGGGTCTGACCAAGATCTTATATAGCTGTAACATCTTATATAGCAGAACAACATGAGAGAGGTCTGGAGGGGGATGAGGACCATCACTGGGTTCCGGCAAACTAGCAACAGAGGAGCTGAAGGCAGTGTGGACAGGGCCAAGGAACTTAACGTGTTCTTTAACAGATTTGACATTGTGACCCCTGCCCATCCCCCACATGAGCCATCTGTTGTCGGCCCCCAATCAACACATGTTCCACTCTCCCCTCCTACCCCTCCTCACAGTCCCCCACCCTGCTCTCATGACTATACCCCTCCCCCACACAAAACCACCACGGTGGGCTTCACAGCTGAACAGGTGAGAAGACAGCTGAAACGTCTCAACCCAAGCAAGTCTGCAGGACCGGATGGTGTCAGTACCAGGGTGCTCAAAGCCTGTGCCCCTCAGCTATGTGGAGTACTTCACTATGTATTCAACCTGAGCCTGAGGCTCCGGAGGGTTCCTGCGCTGTGGAAGACGTCCTGCCTCGTCCCTATGTCGAAGACGCCGCACCCCAGTGGCCTCAATGACTACAGACCGGTGGCATTGACCTCCCACATCATGAAGACCCTGGAGAGACTTGTTCTGGAGCTGCTCCGGCCTATGGTCAGGCCACACTTAGATCCCCTCCAGTTCGCCTACCAGCCCCGACTAGAAGTTGAGGATGCCATCGTCTACCTGCTGAACCATGTCTACGCCCACCTGGACAAGCCAGCAAGCACTGTGAGGGTCATGTTTTTTGACTTCTCCAGTGCGTTCAACACCATCCACCCTGCTCTGCTGGGGGAGAAGCTGACAGTGATGCAGGTGGATGCTTCCCTGGTATCATGGATTCTTGATTACCTGACTGGCAGACCACAGTACGTGTGCTTGCAACACTGTGTGTCCGACAGAGTGATCAGCAGCACTGGGGCTCCACAGGGGACTGTCTTGTCTCCCTTTCTCTTCACCATTTACACCTCGGACTTCAACTACTGCACAGAGTCTTGTCATCTTCAGAAGTTTACTGATGACTCTGCCATAGTTGGATGCATCAGCAAGGGAGATGAGGCTGAGTACAGGGCTACTGTAGGAAACTTTGTCACATGGTGTGAGCAGAATTATCTGCAGCTTAATGTGAAAAAGACTAAGGAGCTGGTGGTAGACCTGAGGAGAGCTAAGGTACCGGTGATCCCTGTTTTCATCCAGGGGGTCAGTGTGGACATGGTGGAGGATTACAAATACCTGGGGATACGTATTGACAATAAACTGGACTGGTCAAAGAACACTGAGGCTGTCTACAAGAAGGGTCAGAGCCCTCTCTATTTCCTGAGGAGACTGAGGTCCTTTAACATCTGCCGGACGATGCTGAGGATGTTCTACGAGTCTGTGGTGGCCAGTGCGATCATGTTTGCTGTTGTGTGCTGGGGCAGCAGGCTGAGGGTAGCAGACACCAAAAGAATCAACAAACTTATTCGAAAGGCCAGTGATGTTGTGGGGATGGAACTGGACTCTCTCACGGTGGTGTCTGAAAAGAGGATGCTGTCTAAGTTGCATGCCATCTTGGACAATGTTTCCCATCCACTACATAATGTACTGGGTGGGCACAGGAGTACATTCAGCCAGAGACTCATTCCACCGAGATGCAGCACAGAGCGTCATAGGAAGTCATTCCTGCCTGTGGCCATCAAACTTTACAACTCCTCCCTTGGAGGGTCAGACACCCTGAGCCAATAGGCTGGTCCTGGACTTATTTCATAATTTACTGGCGTAATTTACATATTACTATTTAACTATTTATGGTTCTATTACTATTTATTATTTATGGTGCAACTGTAACGAAAACCAATTTCCCCCTGGGGTCAATAAAGTATGACTATGACTATGACTATGAACATTACCTCACGGCTCTTGAACTCAATTCCATGGTTGATAAAGGCCAACACACCATACGCCTTCTTAACGACACTGTCAACTTGCGCAGCAGCTTTGTATTTCCTATGGACACAGACCCCAAGATCTCTCAGATCCTCCACACTGCCTAGAGTCTTACCGTTTATATTATATTCCATCTTCAAATTAGACCTACCAAAATGAACAACTTCACACTTATCTGGGTTGAAGTCCATCTGCCACTTCTCAGCCCAGTTCTGCATCCTATCCATGCCCCGCTGTAACCTCTGACAGCCCTCCACACTATCCACAACACATCCAACCTTTGTGTCATCAGCAAATTTACTAACCCATCCCTCCACTTCATCATCCAAGTCATTTATAAAAATCACAAAGAGGTGGGGTCCCAGAAGAGATCCCTGAGGCACACCACTGGTTAGCAACCTCCATGCAGAATATGACCCGTCTACAACCACCCTTTGCCTTCTGTGGGCAAGCCAATTTTGGATCCACAAAGCAAGGTCTCCTTAGATCCCATACCTCCTTACTTTCTGAAGGAGACTGGCATGGGGAACCTTATCAAATGTCTTACTGAAACCCATATACACTACATCAAATGCTCTACCTTCATCAGTGTGTTTAGTCATATCCTCAAAGAATTCAATCACATTTCTAAGACACGATCTGCCCTTGACAAAGCCATGTTGACCATCCCTAATCAGATTATGTCTCTAGAAATGCTCCTAAATCCTGCCTCTCAGGATTTTGTCCAGCAACTTGCCCACCACTGAAGTCAAACTCACTGGTCTATAATTTTCTGGCTTATTTCTACTCCCTTTCTTGAACAGGGAACAACATTTGCAACTCTCCAGTCCTCCTCCCATCCCTGTTGATGATGCAAAGATCATCGCAGGAAGCTCAGCAATCTCCTCCCTCGCTTCCTCCAGTAGGCTGGGGTGCATCTCATCCAGAGTCTGCGACTTGTCTAACTTAATGCTTTCCAAAAGCTCCAGCACATCCTCTTTCTTAATGTCTATATGCTCAAGCATTTCAGTCTGTTGTTTGTCATCCAATTACCAAGGTCTTTTCTCCTGGTGAATACCGAAACAAAATATTCATTAAGTACCTCCGCTACCTCTTCCCACTCCATGCACACGTTTCCACTATCGCACCTGATTGGTCATAGAATCATAGAGACCTACAGCACATTACAGGCCCTTCGGCCCACAAAGTTGTGCCGACCATGTAACCTACTCTAGAAGCCCTTTATTTTTCTAAGCTCCATGTACCTAACTAAGAGTCTCTTAAAAGACCCTGTTGTATCCACCTCTACCACTGTCACTGGCAGTGCAGTCCACACACCCACCACTCTCTGTGTAAAAAACTTACCTCTGACATCCCCCTTGTACCTACTTCTAAGCACCTTAAAGCTATGCCTTCTCCTGTTAGCCATTTCAGCCCTGGGGAAAAGCCTATTCTCACACGGCTCTTCACACACTTGTGGAATGCCTTGGGGCTTTCCTTAATCCTGCTCACCAAGGCCTTCTCATGGTCCCTTCTGACTCTCCCAATTCCATTCTTAAGCTTTTTCCTAGCAACCTGGTAATTTTCTAGAGCTCTAACAGAACTTAGTTTCCTGAACCGTTCGTAAGCTTTTCTTCTTAACTAGATTTTCTGCCATGGTTCTTTAACCCTACCATCCTTTCCCTGCCTCTTTGGAACATACCCCTGCAGAGCTCCATGAAAGTGTTCCCTGAACATTTGCCACATTTCTGCCGTGCATTTCCCTGAGAACATCTGCTCCCAATTTATGCTCCTTAATCCTGCCTAATAGCATCATATTTCCCCAACTACAAAGGGTGACTGTTCAGCTCAAAGACTCCGTTCATGAAGAGGTAAGACGAGCTGCAGCTAGTCAGGTGTTCGGCCCATTGTTCAGTGAGGTTTACTTGTCTCTGTGCATCACTGAGAGGCTGTGGCCTGCAACTAACAGGCTCCTGCAGTGTTGACTGGCTTCGTGGCTGTGAATTCACTTATGTGAACTTTACTTCTGAATATTGTTTCTTTACTTTGCACGACTTGCTTTTCTTTTCACACCTGGTGTTTGATGGTCTTCTTTTAAATGGGTTCTATTGGGTTTCTCTGTTTTGGGGCTGCCCGTAAGGTGACAAATCTCAAGGTTGTATATAGTATGCATGCTTCAATAATAAATGTACTTTCAACTTTTTGAACTTTGTCACACGTACAGGAGAACATACAGTGAAATTCTTTTTTTTTGCATCGAATCAAATCAGCACGGTTTGTGCTGGTCAGTCCTCAAGTGTCACCACCCTCGGGTGCCAACATAGCGCGTTCACAGCTCGCTAATCTTAACCCCTACATCCTTGGAATGTGGGAGGAAACCTGGGCACCCGGAGGAAACCTACACGGTCACAGGGGAAAATGTACAAACCTCTTACAGGCAGCGGCAGGAACTGGAGCTGGAGCTGTAAAGCCGTAGCGGTCAGCGCAATGCTATGACAGGTCGGGGCATCGGAGTTCAGACTTCAATTCCAATGTCACCTGTAAGGAGTCTGTACATTCTCCCCATGGGATGTGATAAAGTGTGGGTTTCCTCCCAAAGTCCAAAGACGTATCGGTTAGTAGATTAGTTTGTCATTATAGATTGTCCTGTGATTAGGCTAGTGCTAAATCAGGGGTTACTAGGTGGCATGGTTTGAAGGCCAGAAGGATCTACTCCACACTGTACCTCTAAATAAAAATAAAATTTAAAAAGCGATTTCGCTAACTGCTACGCTATTGTGCCATTTAGGATCCTATGTGCCTTGGAGACTAGAATTCTATCTGCTTTAACTTTCTTTCGACATGTCCTATCACTTTAAAGCCCACATACACCCAGCTTCTCTGTTCTGCCTTTCCCTTTGTCTTTACATTTTCGATTCTTAGTGTTTCTGACTAGTTACATACACTTCCTTTATTAAACCAAGCCCTTTTAAGTCTCCATTTGAAGTTTTGGGTCCGCGTCTTGTGAAGTAACCCACTTCACTGCCTCACCCAGGGGAATGCCCAAAGAGAAGCAAACTTCTCTGTCCCTGTGCACCAAGTGAGACAAAGGGTTGACAAAGGGGAAGGATGGTTCAACAAAACAGCAATAATAGCAGGGTAAATTAATGACGGAAGTGGATTGGGACTACCTTCCCATCAAGTTTTGACTCCAGACAGGCAGACATATGCCTGCCACTAGTCAGCTGGCGTCGAGACCTGGATCACTGGCTTCCCACTGCCTGTCAGTAAATTAAAGGCATCCATTAGTCTTGTGAGACCATGGATCTGTGCCTGGAAAGTCTTCACTCTCCAGGGTGCAGGCCTGGGCAAGGTTGTATGGAAGACCGGCAGTTGCCCATGCTGCAAGTCTCCCCTCTCCACGCCACCGATGTTGTCCAAGGGAAGGGCATTAGGACCCATACAGCTTGGCACCCGTGTCATCGCAGAGCAATGTGTGGTTAAGTGCCTTGCTCAAGGACACAACATGCTGACTTGGCTGGGGCTCGAACTCCCCAGCTTCAGGTTGCTAGTCCAATGCCTTAACCGCTTGGCCACATGCCCACACGGTGGTCAGGCAGACTCTATGGAAAGAGGAACAGTTAACACTTCATGTCTAGGAACCCCATCAGAAGAGTTATCAGATTAGAACATTATCAGTTCTGTTGAGGAGCCCTGAAGCAGAAAGTTTCAATTAAATTCCTACTAAAAGTAGTGGATACGACCCAGTCCATCTCGGGTAATGTCTTACATCAAGCACATCTACATGAAGTTTTCGTCACAGGAAAGCAGCAAGCAGCATCCAACATCAGGGCCCTCACCCACCAGGTCATGCTCTCCTCTCGTTGTTGCCATCAGGAAAATAGCACAGGAGCCTCAGGACACCCTCTGCCAGGTTCAGGAACAGTTACTACCCCTCAACCGTCAGCTCTCGAACAAAAGGGGGCAACTTCACTTGCCCCATCATTGAAATATCCCCACAACCAATGGATTCACTTTCAAGGACTCTTCATCTCGTGTTATTGATATTTATTGCTTATTTATTTATGATTAGTATTTTTACTCCTCATGTATGTGCAGGATGTAAGAAATAAAGTCAATTCAATTCAATTCTTTCTGTTTGTATTTGCACAGTTTGTTGTTTTCTGCATGCTGGTCGACGCCCTGGTTAGACAGTCATTCATTGATAATGTTATGGTTATTATTCTATAGATTTATTGAGTATGCCCACAAGAAAATGAATCTCAGGGTTTATGTGCTGACATATATTTACTTTGAACTTTAAACTTAAAGTAGTATATGTAGAAATAAAACTTTTTATCTGTGAAGTATTACACCATAAAACATAAAAGTAGAATTAAGCCACTCGGCCCATTGAATCTGCTCTGCCATTCCATCATGGCTGATTTATTTTCCGTCTCAACCTCATTCTCCTGCTTTCTTCCCATAACCTTTGACATCCTTACTAATCAAGAACTTTTCAACCTCCGCTTTAAGTACACCCAATGACTTGGTCCCCACAGCAGTCTGAGGCAATGAATTGCACAGATTCACCACCCTCTGACCAAATGAATTTCTCCTCATCTCCATTGTAAAGGGACATCCTCCTGCTCTGAGGCTGTGCCCTCTGGTCCTGGACTCACCCACTATGGGAAACCTCTTCTCCATGCCCACCCTATCTTGGCCTTTCAATAGTCGACAGGTTTCAATGGGACCCCACCACCCATTCTTCTAAACTCCAGTGAGCACAGCCCCACAAACATCAAATGCTCCTATGTTAACCCTTTGATTTCTATGATCAATTTTAGTATTTCCTGTTTTTATTTCAGATCTCCATCATCTGCAGTATTTTTTATTCCCATTACAAATGAACTCTTTCTGCTGGCTGACTGAACTGTCAATCAAAGAATTGGCCCGCCCTCTCCACTTCTATATTTTTTAATAAGTGAAAAAAACCGTCACAAAAACATCTGACATTTCATTTTTCAACTAATAATGTCCTGAGGGATAACTTTTAATTGCTGTAGATTCAGGCTGCCAATCAGAAAGGTTACTTACCCCACTTGATGGCAAAATTGTATTAGATTCAGAAATGACATCTGAAACTTTGACTAATTACTATAGATGTGTAATGGAGAGTATGTTGACTGGCTGCGTCACAGCCTGGTATGGAAACACCGATGCTTTTGAATGGAAAATCCTACAAAAAGTAGTGGATACAGCCCAGTCCATCACAGGTAAAGCCCTCCCCACCGTTGAGCACATCTACTTGGAGCGTTGTCACAGAAAAGCAGCATCCATCATCAGGGACCCCCAACACCCAGGACACTCTCTCTTCTCACTGCTGCCATCAGGAAGAAGGTACAGGAGCCTCAGGACTCACACCACCAGGTTCAGGAACAGTTATTACCCCTCAACCATCAGCCTCTTGAACCAAAAGGGATAACTTCACTCACCCCAACACTGAACTGTCCACACAATCTCCTGGACACACTTTCAAGGACTCTTCATCTCACGTTCTCGATATTTATTGCTTATTTATTTATTATTATTTCTTTCTTTTTGTATTTTTGCGGTTTGTTGTCTTTTTCACACTGGCTGAATGCCCAGATGGTGCGGTCTTTCATCGATTCCGTTATGATTATTAGATTTATTGAGTATGCCCGCAAGAAAATGCACTTATATATATTGATATATGCACTTTGATAATAAATTGCTTTGAGCAATTGCTGCAGCTACGGTTCATGTGAAATTGCCACCGATGCTCCCAGCCTGCCAAGTCCCCACAATATGTACTGATCTGTTCCAGAGTCTACAGCGCTCTGTGCTATACAGTGCACACTCTCTACTCAGTGGTCTCCTTATGGGTTCAGCAGTGGAATCTGGTGTGGCCTTCTGCTGCTGTAGTCCATCACTTCCTGGTTTGACCTGCTGCGCATTCAGAGATCTCTTCTGCACACCACTCCTGTTACGTGTGTTTACCTGAGTTCCTGTCATAGTCCTGTCAGCTTGAACCAGACCGGCCATTCTCCTCTGACCTTCTCTCATTTACAAGGCATTTTCATCCACAGAACTGACACTCACTGGATGTTTTTGTTTTTGCTTTTAGCACCATTTTCTGTAAACTCTAGAGAGTGTAACGCATGAAAATCGCAGGAGATCAGCAGTTTCTGAGGTACATGAACCATCCTGTCTGGCACCAGCAATCGCTCCACAGTCAAAGTCACTTTGATCACATTTCTTTCCCCACTCTGATGTCTATCTGAACAACAACTGCATCTCTTGTAATACACACAAAATGCTGAAGGAACTCAGCAAGATGGGAAAAGAGCAGTTGACGTTTCGGGCCGAGAACCTTCATCAGCACCTTCTTGACCCCCCTGAACCTCTTGACCACGTCTGCGTGCTTTTATGCATCGAGTTGCTGCCACATGATTGGCTGATGAGCTATTTGCATTAACGAGGTGCACAGGTGTACCTAGTAAAGTGGCTGCTGAGTGTAGTAAAGTCTGATTCTTAGCCCATCAGAACCCAAGTCATGAAACCAGTGATCTGTGATGCTATTTCCACTTGCCACTCTCCCACACAAAAGGCAGACCATTTTCTCAGCTTTCTCTGCATGTGTTACCCGTACTGAGGAGCCCGGCACTCTTCCAACCACCTCAGCGAAGAGCTTCTCTTCACTCCTGGGGTTCCTCCATGTCCAGCAGCATAAGAAGGGTTCAGAAGTACCTCTGGAGGATCAGTTGTTGTCCTTTGACTACATACACAACGGGCCAGAGAAAACTAGTCTTCGTCAGGAAAAAGGACTGCATAGGACTTCTTTTTGTTGAGAAAAACCGATTGCTTGGAAACAACTCAAAATATCTTACAATCTGTCCACTGTGTAGTTTTGTTTTAAAACAATGTATTGTTCACCAAGTTGATTGACCCAATGGTTTGGTCGCTGAAGTTGGCTGCTGTTCACTGCAGTGAAATGCCTTTTCTCCCGCCCTCCCCTGAACCGACAGTCGATTTTCTTGCCTTGCCAGACGTTATACTTCCGCCTGGATTTTGTGCTGATTTGCACTGGCTAACTTCACACCCTTCCGCTAGGGAGACAGCATTCAGTGAATCTCCAGGTATACCTCCCCGTCCATGACTGCTCTTGCTAGGCCTACTCCAGTTAACCCTTTCCATTCCCACCTCCCAGTGTTTTCGACAGGGATGAGGAGGAAAGAAAAAAGCAGAAAAGAAAGCAGCGATGGTCGTCGATGTGCAATAGATTCCCACTTAGTTACTAGTAACGTCACAGTAAACAAAACACCAATACAGCATTCAGGCACCATCGAGAGAAGTGATGTGCATTGGGTTTCAACAGATTGGAGCTCACTTAGACAACGAGTTTCCTGCAAACTTACAAAGCCGGTACACTAGAAAATAACTTGGGATCACAGAGTTTCACTTGGCAAGTTTACATTACGTTACAATGCCCTTGTCTGCATGGTTTGTTTTTGACTATCCAATGGCAGATTAAGACAAACGAAATGAGATGCTTCATGGTTAATGACGTCAGCCAATCAGAATTCTTCTTCTTACTCACTCTCTGGTTTTGGTATTCATTAGTAGTTCAAACAATCGGAAAAGGAATGATCATGAGGTTGGCACAAGGAAATTGGACGCCTCCTATTTACACAGAGATCTTAAAGTTCTCAGCTTTAAATGCCTTCATTGTTGGCCAGATTGTAAATAATCTGTCATTGGTTCTAGTGCCTTCAATTTACTGGGCACAGAGCTCTGAAGTTTCCTCCTTGAATTTAGTTTCCTCCTTGAATTTCTCTCTCCCAAACCTATTGATTCAGTTTAATCCATTAACTCCTGATCAAATTTATTTTGGAAGTGGAAGGGATGGGTTAGATTGGTTTTAGAGTATGTTAAAAGGCCAGCACAACATTGTGGGCCGAATGGTCTGTACTGTGCTGTTATGTTCTATGTCTGTGTTCCTATAAAGGACCTTGGGATGCTTTAGCAATGCCTAGGTTAATGTATGAATATCATAGCTCAATGATAGTCAGACAGTCCTAATTATATTATGATGCAAACTTTCAAATGGCTTTGACGGGTTCCCAAGGGACTCAGCCCTTGGCTATTGAGATGAACCCTACAGGACTAGAGCTGGTTGAACTCCACTCCCCCACCCCACACCCCCAGTCAACGAGCCTATCAACACACAGCTCTTGGGCTTACACGCCTCACACAAAGATACTGGAGAGAACGTGGTATCATCTTCACCCAAATCCCCAGACAAGGCCAAGCTTCACTGACGTTTGAGGACACTGTTGTTGTGGATTCATGCCTGCTTGGGAGTGTGTCCACATTTCTATGAGGTGGTGATTGTAAAATCGGTGAGAGGCGGCACAGAAACAGGCCCTTCAGCCCATCAAATCCATGCAGGCCATTGGCCTCCCCATTTACATTAATCCTGTATTATTCTGACTTTTTAAAATTCTTCCCCACAACCCCATCTATTCCTCCAGATTCTACCACTCGTCCGCGCATAAGACCAATACCACCGGCGCTAAGAGGCAGCGGCTTTACCCACTGCCAGCAAGTGAAAAGGATCTCCCGTCAGAAAGCTTAGCGTTAGTTCCAGTCCTGAGCTACTTCAATTATACACTTGATTGGAATGCAGCTAAAATAATTCTCTTAGTGAACTGAAGAACAAAGGCAAAGTCGTGCCTGGCAAGACTGGAGATATTCCAATGAAATCATAATTCCATGATAACTGCACTCTCCAAACACAAGAGTCATTAGTTATTTCTCCAATAGAAACCATGTTCCGGCCAATCCTACCAAAAGCTGGGACTCTAATGATCATCGGGCCAGTCAGGAGTCCCCCTAAGGCACTTGAGACCTTAAACAGAGGCTTCATGTAAACATTAGCCACGAGGAAGCAGCCCTCGCTGATTTAGTTGTTTGTATTATTTAGAGACACTGTATGGCTGGAGGCCCTTCAGGCTCAACGAGCCCACGGTACCCAGTTACACCAATGTGACCAATTAACATAGCGATTGGCTACGGTCTCGGTGCAGGTCGTGGGCGTGGCTGTTTAAATGGTCCAGCATGGACTAGATTGGCCAAAGGGCCTGTTTCTGTGCTGTACTTTCCTATGACTCTACCCGGTGCATCTCTGGAAGGTGGGAGCACCTGGAGGAAACCCATGTGGTCACGTCCGGGTGGGGGGTGGGGGGGAGAACGTGCGAACACCTCACAGGCAGCGCCGGGAATTGAACCCACGCCGCTGGAGCTGCAGTAGCCTTATGCTAACTGCCACTGTTTATCCTTCAGCCAGCAGTCACAGGACAAACTCTGATGAGTTTGCGGAGCCACAGTCTGCGGGCGTTGCCTGCAGTGTCGCCTGTTGAGGGTGGGGTAGCAGTTCAAGGGCGGCCTCATGGTTCCAGTGGCCTGGCTTCAATCCTCACTTCTGGCGCGTGTGGAGTTTTTTTTTACACCCTCCTCTGTGACCAGATGGGATTTCCCCCAAGTACTATGGCTTCCTCTCACATCCTAAAGAAGCACGGGTTGGTAGTTTAATTGGCCGCTAGAAAATGCCCCTAGTAGTACATCTAGCTGAGATTGTGGTTAAGGGCTACGTGGAATTTGCACAGATGACCGATGGTCAGCATAGGCTCAGATTTCCACATTGAGTGACTCCGTAACACATCATGCATCTGCAAAGCATTTTGGAACATCTTGAGGTCCAGGAAATTTGGGAATTCCCTCTGGAAACCTCTACTCCAGACTTGGATACACCACTGGATGTGCTAATCCATCACAGGACGTCGCCAGGTCCCCTACCTAGCAACCTATCTCCACCCACCATCTCCTAGTTCAGGGGAGGTTCACCAGTCTGCCTGCACCAGCCAGTGAGCAGGCCTTGAATGCATTTCAAATGTCAAATTGTCCCAAAATAGATTGGCAGGCCACGGACTGCACTTTCAACTTGTATTTTGGTCTGAGATAGTGCGAGGCAGTGTACAGAGGGACAGGAGAAGAAGAGTCATTCGCTCGAGGTGTTTAGCTATCACAAGACTTGCACTGGCAGGAGTCACTCACAAAATGCTGGAGGAACTCAGCAGATCAGGCAGCATCAATGGAGAGGAATATACAGTTGTCATTTTGGGCAGAGACCCTTCTTCAGGACATTGACAAATCTTGATATATCCCGAAATGTTGAATCTTTATTCCTCTCCGTAGATGCTGCCTGACTTGCTGAGTTCTTCCAGTCTTTTGTGCACATTGCATGTTAATCTGGATTTCCAGCATCTGCAGAATCTCTTGTGTTTATGATTGACAAGAGTAATAGCGTCATAGAGCACTACAGCACAGAAACAGGCCCTTCGGCCCATCTAGTCCATGCTGGACTGTTTTTTCTGCCACGCACCTGGACCATAGCCCTCCATACCCTTCCCATCCAGGTACTTCTCTTAAATGTTGAAATTGAACCCACATCCACCACTTCTGATGAAGCTTGTTTCATACTCCTTCCATCCTCTGAGTGAAGTCCATTTGGTTTGTTTTAACCTAACAGTTTTGGCTGTAAACAGAGTTCTGTGGAATGTATATTCAACTTGGAAGCAGGATGTTTGCTTGGAGAGTGCTGGTATGTATCGGCCCACTTCTTATTCCAACTACTAACTGATTCAAGCCGATCTTTGAGATATCAGAAATCACATCTAAAGAGAGGTTGCATCTGTCACAAGATGGATGGGAAGAGAGTTCATGAAAGCCTAGAGTCCAACGGGACCGACATGTCAGATACAGTAGGGATGTTCCCAATTGCAAGAGACTCTGCAGATACTGGAAATCCAGAGCAACACACACAAAATGCTGGAGGAACTCAGCAGGTCAGGCAGCCTCTAATGGAGAGGGGATGTTCCCAATGGTCACGGTGCCCAGAAGCAAGGCTCATGGACTAAGGGTAAGTGATAAGTCTTTTAAGACCAAGGGAAGGGGACAAATTTCTTCTCCTAAGAGTGGAGAACTTGTGAAATTCTCTACTGCAGTTGAAAGCAATCCTTAAATTCATTCAAGGAGGAATTAGATATTGCTCTCAGGGCTAAGGAGACCAAGGGAGAATGGGGAAAGGTACATTCAAGTTGGGATCATCAGATTGATTGCAGAGAAAATGGTGCCCCTGTGATACCAGGAACGTGGAGTATTAAACTCCTTTACCTGTTAGCAGAAGTGCAAAACTCTTTGAAGTTGCCGATGAAGGCATTTCATACTAATATTCATTCTTAATGTTAGACAAAATAATTATCTTATAAATTTCATACCATCCACCTGAGAAAATACACACATCTAGATCTTCTAAATGAATCAAGTAAACTTCTTTGTGTTCATTAATCAAGAAATATATTTCTTAAATCTTAGCTTTACGTAAAACAATAGTTATGTAGAAAAATAACAAGGGTGCTAGAACTTCTTGGAGCTCTTCATGTTAAAAACTCAGCTCGGGATCAAGATTGGGACGATTTGTGATTGGGCTGTTGCAACACAGGCTGCTCGCCAGAAGTGGTGATATGCTCTTACATTTAAGGTTGAATTGATTGGTTTCTTGAAACAAAGAAAGTGACGGGGCACAGGGACAAAGTAGGGTATCAGAAATGTATACTCAGCACGGATATCACCGCCTCCTACACTGTAAACTTTGTTTTTAGAAGGCAGGATCAGGAGATTTTAAATTCCCTTTCTCACAACCTTCTGAGAATTAGGAAATTAAAATAAAATACTATTCCCTGCTCTCGGTCATCATGTCAGGTGACTGTGATGCTTTTCAACACTTCTTTGGAGTTCGGATGTTGCATACACCTGTTGAACACCCAAATTTTGTCAATTACAGGAAGATTATGATTGGCTGAGAGCTGGAATTAACAAATACCCCTCTCCCGTGGTCTGCCTCTGCCATCAGGTATTTAACACCTTCAATTGAACTTGCTGGCCTCAAACGTCTACCTGAATTTTCTACGAAGAAAGTTTCCTTTCAGAACAGGGCTGGTACGGGCATAGACATGTTAACTGCCCATCTGCTTTCAATTCTGATGAGCTCATTTTGAAGTGTCTCTGGAAATTGATCAAATGGTTTGCAATTCAAGTCAAGAAAGGTAACATATCCCTCTGTCAATAATCTCTCACTTTGTGTGGTCAATCTCCCAAGAGGAGCACAACCTCGTCGTGGTTTGGAGGTTTGCGTGCCCCAGTGATCTGGAGAGCGATGTTGACTGGGGTCAGGGCTTTATGCTTTGGCTCTTGGTAGGGTCACCCATGCCAAACAGGTCAAAGGGTAGAGGCCAGACTAAAAGTGGTCCACCAGACCTCCAGGTTCGGGGGTTCATCTCAGGGATAACAACCCCGACTGGTCAAACAAAACTGTTACAGACACAGCAGTGAAGAATCCTTCTACATTGTGATGGTATTCCTGAGTCTCCACATGGGACTTGCATGACTGACAGGAGAGAAAACCGTAAGGAAGCTACTGACACGATGAAGGAAGCCCTGAACACTACCAGGGTTGGAGGACTTTCATTGCTGCTCTAAACACCAGCAGCGTAACAGGCAGTAAGTTGTGTGGTGAATGATGTTAGCCCATAGCGCACCAGTCTAACCAAATCCAATTTTGCAACTTGAAGTATTAGGATTCGAGGACCCAAGTCACAACCTCAGTTAACTGGAATGCCCAGAGGTATACTGTAACATGCAAAAAATGAGCTGGTTAAAAAAAATAGACCACAAAGGAAACATTGGCAGGATCTCCTCTACAAGCCGAAAGGACGAGAGGCACACCGTCACCATTTGGAGGATTATCTGCAAATATCTCACAGAATATCAATTTTCAAATTGTTTGTAAACCAAGAACCCAAAATAATCTGCACCTAAAACATCATGAATTAACTTGCAACCAAACTTCTCCCTTAAAACCTCCATGTATGATAATCAAACACGATGCTTTAGATCTGTCATTTTGTGGGAACTGTGTAAAAACGTCCAATTAGCTTTGAAATCGTGCAAAGTACTGTTGGAAACCTTGACGATTTTAACTTTAGAAAAGTTTTGACTGTAGCTTAAGCCAATGAAAATAATGGTTCTGTTTCAACTTCCTCGCGGGGACTATCTGGAAAGATTCCCAGGGACCACACAAAAACAAGTATCCCCAGCCAGTCAACCAACACAACGATCACAGCTTTCTCGCTGGAGGTCGATAAGCCAGGGAAGAGAAATGATCACTGAGCAATTTGGCTCTCCCTGTGTTGCACCATGAAGATAATGGTGCAGAAGGGAAAATCTGATCTGGACATCTGGGGGAACAAAAGAGGAATGGGTTGGAGACTACTTCAAATTTTAAAAAAATCCAGCGGGGCTAAAAGTGAAGTTTTTAAAAAAATATCCCCTTCAAGATAGCTAGTCTATTGGAAGGGACATCAGGAGGGTGTAGGACAGTGCTATACCTTTTTCCCCCTCTCTGATTCTCTACGCTCTCCAACTTTCCCCCAGACTCCTTAAATAAACTTGCCGATTAATGATGGGAGTTGGCTCCCCACATATGCCATAACGTCCTGGACTTCGGCAGCAGCACAATTCCAGCAAAAGGACACTGCGGCAGAGGCAGAGACAAACAACACAGCTTTGGTGGGGGGTGAGGGCTTTCGGATGGAGTCTATGGAGCATTGGGATTGTTGTCAAGTTTAGTTAGAAAAATACTCTTCCAAAGGGCGAAGCATCTGGAAGAGCTCAGTGCAGGTGTGGACAATAAATGCGAGGGAATGGGAGCCCCACATCTTCCCAATAAAAAAAGAAACAGTTTAGCGTAACAGTAGCTTGATGGGGCACCCAGGAGAGGAGCTATTTTGATAGTGCCCTGGCATCTCCCAACCCATACAGCTGGAATGCGTCTCCGGATAAAGTGCTGTAACCTAGACAACGCTCCACTGAATGACACTGGTGTCCTTCCCGCCGATGGAGATCAGACGGGAGCTGTCATGGAGAAAGGCAACGTTGGTCACGTGACTGCTGTGCCCACCGTACTTGTGACTTGGCGCCTGCAACGGAAAGGAGAGGTGGTTACTGAGCCCTTGCTGAGAGGCGTATCATTATGCAATGTGCTCACGCTGGTTTTGAACTCACTCATGCAGATCATCACTCTCTTCAGGTTACTGCACCCTTTCTGTGCTCTAGTTGCAGTTAATGCGCCTTTGCTATAATGTATATCATTAATGTGCTTGCATTTGTACAAATTTCCACTCTCCCCCCAATTCTACTAAACAATCCAGGTTTGCCTGCCTTATATTTAAAAAAAAGGTTCTGATAAGATGGCACCAGCAACCAACACGACTCATGGTGACGTCCTGCAGACAGCTCACAAAACTACTACTTCTTCTTCATTTCAATATACTTCTATTACTAACCTGAGTGTGACTGGAGCCTATAATTTACATTTTGATAAAGTGTTTTTGGGGCAAATGAGAGATCTGGCGCTTTTGCTGTCTTCGAGGGGATTCAGCATGGTTGACAGCGAGGTTGAGAACAGAGTGGCTGGTCTTACGGTGGAGCGTGAAACTCGAGAGGGTTCAGAGGGGTTTCACAAAAATGATTCCAGGATTGAATGGCATGTTGTAGGAAGAATGTTTGATAGCTCTGGGCCTGTATTCACTAGAATTCAGAAAAATGAGGGGTGACCTCATTGAAACCTATGGAATGGTGAAAGGCCTGCATAGAGTGGGTGTGGACAGGTCTCTCCCCTGTGGTGGGAGAGTCTAAGACCAGAGGGCGCAGTCTCAGAATAGAGGGGTGTCCATTTAGAAAGGAGATGAGAAGGAATTTCTTTAGCCAGAGAGTTGTGAATCTGTGGAACTCTTAGCCATGGGCAGCTGCAGAGTCCAAGTCTTTAAGTATATTTAAGGCAGAGGTTGACAGATTCTTGATTAGTCAGGACGTGAAGGGATACGGGGAAAAGACAGGAGATTGGGGCTGAGAGGAAAATGATTCAGCCATGATGAAATGGGGGAGCAGACTCAATGGGCCAAATGGCCTAATTCTGCTCCTATATCTTATGGTCTTATGATCTTACACGCTGTTGGCGCGAGGCCAAATGGTTAAGGCATTCGTCTAGTGATCTGAAGGTCGTGAGTTCGAGCCTTGGCTGAGGCAGCGTGTGTGTCCTTGAGCAAGGTACTTAACCACACATCGCTCTGCGACGACACTGGTGCCAAGCTGTATGGGTCCTAATGCCCTTCCCTTGGACAACATCAGTGTCATGGAGAGGGGAGACTTGCAGCATGGGCAACTGCTGGTCTTCCATACAACCTAGCCCAGGCCTGCGCCCTGGAAACCTTCCAAGGCACGAATCCATGGTCTCATGAGACTAACGGATGCCTGTATGATCTACATAACCAACATATTAATGCAGCCACAAAGAAAGCACAGCAGTGTCTATATTTCATTAGGAGTTTGAGGAGATTCTGTTATGTCACCAAAGACATTCACAAATTTCTATGTATGTACCATGGAGAGCATTCAAATGGACTGCATCACCGTATGGTGTGGTGGGGGGAGGGTGAGTGGAGCCACTGCACAGGATCAAAGTGAGCTGTAGAGAGTTGTAAACTCAGTCAGCTCCATCACGGGCACCAGCCTCCGTGTTATCCAGGACATCTTCAAGCAGCGATGCCTCAAAAAGGCGGCATCAATCATTGAGGACCCTCATCACCCAGGACATGCCCTCTTCTCATTGCTACCATCAGGGAGGAGGTACAGGAGCCTGAAGACACACACTCAACGATTCAGCAACAATTTCTTCCCCTCTGACATCAGTTTTCTGAATGGACATTGAACCCATGTTTTGCAGGACTTATTTAACTATTTCAATATATACCTACTGTAATTCACATTTTTCTCTATCATTATGTATTGCATTGTACTGCTGCACCAAAGCCAATAAATTTCACCACAAATGCCAGCGATATTAAACCTGATTCTGATATTTTTTGCTCAGCTGCTGGTTGTAAAAAAGTAAACAAGGAGACCAAGTTTAACAAGAGAAACAATGGGACCCACATTAATCTAATTAAACATTGCATTCACCTGGTCTGAGAAAGTTACCTGACAAATACTACATACGGATAATGTCAATGAGTAGCAAATGTATAACTGTTTGGGTTTTGTGAGGAATGACAAGCAGAATGACAGAAAGAAGAATGAGAATTCATTCCTCAACCTTTGGTTTAACATAGAACATAGAATAGTACAGCACATTACAGGCCCTTCGGCCCACAATGTTGTGCTGACCATCAAACCCTGCCTCCCATATAACCCTTCACCTTAAATTCCTCCATATACCTGTCTAGTAGTCTCTTAAACTTCACTAGTGTATCTGCCTCCACCACTGACTCAGGCAGTGCATTCCATGCACCAACCACTCTCTGAGTAAAAAACCTTCCTCTAATATCCCCCTAGAACTTCCCACCCCTTACCTTAAAGCCATGTCCTCTTGTATTGAGCAGTGGTGCCCTGGGGAAGAGGCGCTGGCTATCCACTCTATCTATTCCTCTTATTATCTTGTACACCTCTATCATGTCTCCTCTCATCCTCCTTCTCTCCAAAGAGTAAAGCCCTAGCTCCCTTAATCTCTGATCATAATCCATACTCTCTAAACCAGGCAGCATCCTGGTAAATCTCCTCTGTACCCTTTCCAATGCTTCCACATCCTTCCTATAGTGAAGCGACCAGAACTGGATACAATACTCCAAGTGTGGCCTAACCAGCGTTTTATAGAGCTGCATCATTACCTCGCGACTTTTAAACTCTATCCCTTGACTTATGAACGCTAACACCCCATAAGCTTTCTTAACTACCCTATTCGTTTCTTCGACGGACAACTCTTTAGTCTGCAACTCATCGGTAAATTCTTTTACTGTGTAAGAATTGTACCTGTGCTTGGAAATTCTTTGCCGTTCAGAACTAACCACTGCTTAACCTTTAGATATTAAAACTTTAAATTCCTCGGTGTTATCATTTCAGAGGATGTCTTGGGTCCAGCAAGTAAATGCCATCGCGCAGCATCTCTACTTCCTTGAAAGTTTGTGAAGATTTGACATGACATCTAAAACTTTGACGAACTTATATAGATGTGTGGGAGAAAGTATATTGACTGGCTGCATCACAGTCAGGTATGGAAACAGCCACGCCCTTGAACGGAAAATCCTGTAAAGAATAGTGGATTTACCCAGTACATCACGGGTAAAGCCCTCCCCACCATTGAGTACATCGACACAGGGAGCTGTTGCATCCATCATCAGGGACCCCCACCATGAAGGTATGGTCTATTCTTGCTGCTGTCATCAGGAAGAAGGTACAGGAGCCTCAGGACTCACACCACCAGGTTCAGGAACAGTTATTACTCCTCAACCATCAGGCTCTTGAACCAGAAGGGATAACTTCACACACCCCATCACTGAACTGTTCCCACAACCTACAGCTTCACTTTCAAAGGAACCTTCACCTCATGTTCTTGATATTTATTGTTTATTTATAAATTTATTATTTTTTTCATTTTTTTTGTATTTGCACAGTTTGCTGTCTTTTGCACACTGGTTATTTGTCCTTCTTGTTGCGGTCTTTCATTGATTCTAGGGTGCTTCTTGGATTTGCTGAGTATACCCACAAGAAAATGAATCTCAGGCTTGTATGTGGTGACATATGTACTTTGATAATAAATTTATTTTGAACTAAATGTTTTAGTGTGATTATCAACTCATGTTGATGCCTTTGGAACATTACAGGGCATATTTAGTTAATTTTGGTGGGATGCATTGAGTACAGAGGAGAGGACTGATGCTGCATCTGTCTTTACTGTTGTCCGCAGGCAGTCTGACTGCCCAACCCTCAGATAACAAGAACTTTGTGAAGGACCTTCAACCCAGTGAAATCAAAACTACTCATTCACAAGTAGCACAAGTTCTAGAGCTACTGCAGAGTCTAAATAGAATCATAGAGTCATAGAATACGACAGTACAGAAACAGGCCCTTCAGCCCATCTAGTTCATACCAAACTATTAATCTGCCGACTCCCATCGACCTGCACCCGGACCATAGCCCTCCATACCCCTACCATCCATGTACCTATCCAAACTTCTCTTCAATGTTGAAATCCATATCGCATGTACCACTTGCACTAGCAGCTCGTTCAACACTCACACAACCCTTTGAGTGAAGAAGTTCCCCCTCACGTTCCCCTGAAACTTTTCACCTTTCACTCTTACCCCATGACCTCACCCAAACTCAATAGAAAAAGGCCTGTACACATTTATCCCATCTACACCCCTCATAATTTACCTCTATCAAATCTCCCCCATTCTCCTATGCTCTAGAAAATGAAGTTTAACCTATCCAGCCTTTCCCTACAACTCAGGTCCTCAAGTCCTGGCAATAACCTTGTAAATTTTCTCTTTCAATCTTATTGACATCTTTCCTGCAGATAGGTGACCAGAACTGCACGCAATTCTCCAGATCAGGCCTCACAATTGTCTTGTACAACTTCAACACAACATCTTATCTCCTGCACTCAGTGCTTTGATTTATGAAGGCCAACGTGCCAAAAGTTTTCTTTACGGTCAATCTACCTGTGATGCCACTTTCAATGAACTATGGACCTGTATTCCCAGATCCCTTTGTTCTACCACACTCCTCAGTGCCCTAACGCTCACTGTGTTAAACCTATCCTGGTCTGTCCTTCTAAATTGAAATACCTTACACTTGTCTGCATTAAACACACAAGCACTAGAGCATTAACAATCAAGAACTGGGTTAGGACAAGTAACAAAATAATTGTTCATAAGCAGGAGGACTGAATAAACAAAGAGTGTGGTAGGAAGTGCCACGTTATGTCAGCGTTAGAATTGATGGCTTTGTGGCCAAGTTTGCTGATGTTACAAAGATAGGTGGTGGGACAGGTAG